>NC_056732.1:547547773-547700273 GCF_019279795.1 Protopterus annectens | reverse complement strand
AATTGTGGTGCCAGTCATGAGTCTATAAGAGAAAATTGTTTACCATTTGTCAGCAATGCCACAAGCATAAAAAATGGAACCACTTTCAAAAGTTTTGCAAAGGAAACAAGCCTCATTCAGTTATAAAGAAATCTAACTCAAAAAACCAAGTTGATCATGTAAACAGCTGCAACCCTACTTTCTATGTAGATGGTGTATTAGTGGTTGGAGAAAAGGTTAATGCAGTAGATTTGTTGGCAAAAAACAAATTGTTTTGTACTGTCCTGATAAATGGTAAACCCACGGAGCTCAAAGTAGACATTGGTTCAAAGTGTAATGTTATGTCAGCAGAAATATTTGCTAGAGTAAGAGCTGGTGAACAACTTAATCTGGCTAATTGTGCAAAGCTTGTTGCTTATGGAGGCGAAGAGATTCAAACCGAAGGCTCAGTAGTGCTTTCAAGCTATTTGTCTGGGAACAGTTACAGCTTGCAATTCTATATTGTCAGAAGACCTGTGCAGTCATTATTAGGTCTCAGAGATAGTTTAAGAATGAAACTGCTGTCATTTACCAAAAAAGTCCATCATGTAAGTACATGTCCTAGTTCCAGCTTCCCTGTTGTATTTTCTCAGAGTGCGTTGATATTTTTGATGACAAGCTAGGCAGACTTCCAGTTGTGTACTCCATTAAAGTATACTCAGGGGTCAGTCCAGTGGTCAGACCAGCGAGGAGAGTTCTGATAGCTATGCAGGACAAAGTCAAGGTCCAGTTAGAAAAGATGGTGCAACAAGGTGAGATTTGTCCAGTCACACAACCCACTAAGTAGGTATCTTCCATGGTAGTTGCTCATAGGAAAAGCTCAGATGAAATTAGTATATGCATTGACCCAAGAGACTTGAACAAAGCATTAAAGAGACCTCATCATCCTATCTGTACAGTCAAAGAGGTCACTGCCTTCATGCCAAGTGCCACTGACTTTTCTGTTTTGGATCCAAAAAGTTCATTTTGGCAAAAAATGCTTGATCGCAAATCTTTGCTACTGAATACATTCAGTACTCCATTTGGTAGATATAGATTCCTCAGGATGCATTTTGGAATAAATTCTGCCAGTGAAGTCTTTCAGCGTGCAATGGAGCAAATTTTTGGGGGTTATCCATGTGCTATAATAGTGGTAGATTTACTAAATGGAGGTAATTGAGAAGTGGTTACCTATTAGAAAATCGAAGTTATGGAACTTTGAATACCATATGGTCGACACCATATGATCGATGTTCCATAACTTTGAAATTCCAAAAAAATAAATAAAGACAACATACCCTGATGGGTTAAAGCAGGGGAGCAAGCCACCCTGCACACCCCCCGCTACTAAAATATATGAACCCCGAGATCGCACTTTAATGCACTACAGTGCAGAAAGGGAAAATTTCCCTTTCCTACACTGTAGCACAATCTCAGAGTTGGTATATTTCAGTAGCGGGGGTGTGGGGGTGTAGGGGGGCACACCCACCTGCCTACACCCTTTACTTTTTTAATTCGAATTTCCAATTGTTCAGTCATTAAAGGTCGACCTTTACTGATTCGAGCAATTGGAAATTCGATGTTCCAATAGGAACCCATGGAGAAACAGAGCATGAGAGAAACCTCAGGAAAGTTCGGGACAGAGCGAGTGAAGTGAATTTGAAGCTCAGGCCCCTGAAATATAAATTCTGGCTACCAGAAGATACTTATGTAGGTCATTTATTTACCAGTACATGCTTACAACCAGACCCTTCCAAACAAGCAGCCATTCTTGAGATGCCAGCTCCAGACAGTTTCCAAGACCTGCAGCATTTCCTTGGTATGGTTAACTATTTGGGCAAGTTTATACCTGACTTCAGTGAGTTATCAGCACCTTTAAGAGAGCTGAAATGCAAAAATGTTGCCTGGTCATGTTTGGAACAGCACCAGAGGGCATTTGATAACCTCACACAGCAAATTACCAACCCACCTAAAATGAGATACTATGATGTCCATAAACCAGTAATTCTTTCCTGTGATGCTTCAAAGTTCAGTTTTGGTGCAGTTATTCTTCAAGAGGGCAGACCAGTTGCCTATGAAAATAGAACTCTTACTCAAACCGAAATGCAGTATGCTCAAATTGGCAATTGTGTTCGCATGTTCAAAGTTCCATGATTATACCTATGGCCGAGCTATCCAGATCAAGACTGATCATCAACCTCTAGTCACTATTTTAAATAAGCCTATCCATACAGCTCCAGCAAGACTACAAAAAATTATGCTTAGACTGCAAAAATACAACTTCAAAATTGTCTATACAAAGGGCAAACTTCTTTGTCTGGGTGATGCCTTGTCCAGATCACCCAGCAATGCCACAGAACAGCTTGATACAGAGAATTTTGACTTTGATGTCATGGAGATGTATAGTTTTTCTACTACGGGACTTGATGTGCTAAGTGATCATACAATGACTGATCCAATTTCACAGAAGCTCCACCACTTCATCAATGTTGGATGGCCATCAAAGCAATCTTGTGTATCTCCAGAAGTACAACCTTTTTTTCCTTTCAGAGATGAGATGCTGATGGAAGATGGTATCATTTTCAAAGGTCCTAAAGTTATTGTTCCTACTTCCTTACAACATGAATACATTCAGATTTTGCATCATGGCCACCCAGGTTCCAAAGTGACCAAAAAAGGGTGAAAGGACTAGTATTTTGGCCTTCTCTGTCAAAAGACATTGATAAAGTGCTTTTATCTTGTCAGTATGCAATAGTACTAAACCACATTTGCAGAAAGAGATGCTTCAGCTAAGCCAAATTTCTGAACTACCTTGGTCAACAGGAGCCACTGACATATCTGAGTGGAACAATCAGCATTACTTAGTGTTGGTAGACACTTATTTGAACTGGTTTGACATTAATCTGCTACCTGACATAACATCCAGTACTGTTATTACTAAGTTGAAACGTCATTTCTCAGTCCATGGTAGTCCACACAAAGTTATTTCTGACAATGGTACCCACTTTACCAGTCAATTATTTCAGAAATTTTCAAGAGTGGGACTTTGTCCATATTACTAGCAGTCCGGAATATCAACAATCAAACGTCATGGTTGAATGCGCAGTACAGAGTGCAAAGTACTTACTAGAGTGGTCAAAGCATGACAATACTGATATCTTCTTGAATTTACTAAATCTCAGAAATATACCCTGTGACAACCTACTTGGCTTGCCTGCTCAGAGTCTTCTAGCTAGGCAAACCAGAACAACCTTGCCTATCAGTTCTAATTTGTTGGTGCCTAATGCTAAAAACAACAGAGCAATCAAAGCCGACTCTTTAAGAAACATTCCTTTCAGAAGTCCAGCTATGATAAAATGAGCAGAGTTCTTTGTCCATTGAAAGAAGGAGAGACAGTGAGGATGTAAACAGCAAAAGGCTTTGATCGAATTGGTCAAGTAAGAGGTATATGTGCCATGCTGAGGTCCTACTTAGTGGACTCTGAGTCTATTGAATAGAGGAGAAACTGAAGGTATCTTCTTCCGGCGTCTGAATCGATATCGCAGCATCATATCTGTAATACAGACTCTAGATCTCAGAGCAACCCAGACAATGTTCCTGTTGAAGAATATGTCTCAGTATCTATTCCCATTCCTGATGATGTCCCAGATGTCTCTGAAGTTGAACATTCCATAAAGGCAGTCCCTGTTGCCAGATCCAATTCTAATTTTTATGTTACACAATCAGGTCATATTTCTAGACCTAGTGTAAAACACACAGCAACCTGGACATGATTGTTTTAATTGTGTTTGGTTTTGTATGATTGCATGTCAGAGAATTAGTTCTGTATAATTGCATGTCAAAGGATCATTTCTGTATAATTGCATGTCAGTGAATGCTGTCATTTTAGTGTATGACCTATTTCTCAAAGAGGGAGGATGTAGAACAGAACAGAGTGTGTGTTGTAACTTTAAGAAGGATTTCCAAGTGTAGACATGTGCATATAAATAGTGAGCACATGCAGGCAGCAGCGCCATTTTGAGAGAACAGCCAGAGTGTTAACATGTATGAGTTCAGTAGTCAGTCTGTTTATAAGTTTAAGTTACTAAGCCTTAATCCTGATGCGTTTGTATATAATAAAGCTGCCTGAACCAAACCCACATCTGTTCATCTGTTTTATCCTGACAGGACGAGTGACAGGCACCTTATCAACAAGTAAGCAGTCCATAAACTGCTTGTCTGTTAAGGCCTGTTACAGCTTGTTAGTCAACTTCCTAAACAAGATATGATGCTCCCTTGACATATAACACAAGTTCCACTTTTAATTATTATATCTTTCCTTTTCCCAACTTGCCTCTCTTCTCTCAGTCTACTATTTCTGATCTCTTTGCTGTAACTGTAATATATTCAACCATTGCTTACAAATTACAACTGTGATTCTTGTACATAGGATATTATATTTCAATGCATTCACATAGAATTTTATCATGTGAGTTGGTTATAAAACTCGTATTATCATTGTATTTAACCTTTTTGAACAAACATCACCTAATGGCTGACTCATTACATTTGTACATACTGTACTGTTTTAAAATGTAGATATAGGATAAGACACTATAGGAACTACTGCTGCATTTAATAACGAAAGCTAGATGTAAAACTTGAATCTGTTAACATTTCTTATATAATCACCTATTTGGTCTGTCTTTCTATTTGCAAATTTTGTATTGCTTATTAACTGTTATTACTGCTTACTCATTGTATGATTGCTTTTCTAAAGCCCAGGTCATGCATGAAAAACGATGCTTGATTAGTGTGTTTCCCAGTAAGCAAATTTAAATAAATTAATATAACATTTAATGTATACAAATTGATAACACTTTATCAGTCTTCTAACTATTCACCACATAATCAACATGGTACTCCTATTTTAAGAAACTTCTCCTAGTTAGTACTTAGGAGTCAATGTTCAGATTGACCTGTACAAAATCAGAGGACATTTCAGAAAATATTAAAGACAGGTTTGGATACTTCATGTCTCACTTTGCAATATTTTTTTCCCATTCAGCACAAGTTAGCAACGATAAAAACAATTATCATCTACAGAATTCTATAAATTTTACAAGCTGTAATTTTTTATTTTCCCTAGAGTTCTGAAGAAAATAAACCCTGAACCTTTTTAATCCAGTGTGTAGTTCACTGAGAAATAGTTTAGGCTTTTAAGATGTACAATAATATTGTAATGGTGATGTATTTAGAACTGTCATTTGCCAATTATATCTTAATTTTCAAGAGGCCTGGTGAGTCATTTATTCTTCTTTAGTTGTCTCAACAGACAAAATATCAAATATAACAATACATAGGTTCACTTCATAGGTCCTGGTTCATAGCTGGTAAATAATGTAACTCCTAGTTCATATCTAGTAAATAACATAAGTCCTGGTTCATATCTAGTAAATAACATAACTCGTAGTTCATATCTGGTAAATAACATAACTCCTGGTTCATATCTGGTAAATAACATAACTCCTAGTTCATATTTTGTAAATAACATAACTCCTAGTTCATATCTAGTAAATAACATAACTTCTAGTTCATATCTGGTAAATAACACAACTCCCAGTTCATATCTGGTAAATAATATAACTCCTGGTTCACATCTGGTAAATAACATAACTCCTAGTTCATATCTAGTAAATAACATAACTCCTGGTTCGTATTTAGTAAATAACTCCTACTTCATATCTGGTAAATAACATAACTTCCAGTTCATATCTATTAAATAACATAACTCCTGGTTCACATCTGGTAAATAACATAACTCCTGGTTCATATATGGTAAATAATTCCTAGTTCATATTTTGTAAATAACATAACTCCTAGTTCACATCTGGTAAATATCATAAGTCCTGGTTTATAGCTAGCAAATAACATAATGCCTGGTTCATATCTGGTAAATAACACAACTCCTGGTTCATATCTAGTAAATAACATAACTCCTAGTTCATACCTGGTAAATAATATAACTCCCAGTTCATATCTGGTAAATAACATAACTTCTGATTCACATCTGGTAAATAACATGCCTCCTAGTTCATATTTAGTAAATAACATAAGTCCTGGTTCATATCTAGTAAATAATGTAACTCCTAGTTCATATCTGGTAAGTAAAATAACTCCTGGTTCATATCTAGTAAATAACATAACTCCTTGTTCATATCTGGTAAATAACTCCTAGTTCATATTTTGTAAATAACATAAGTCCTAGTTCACATCTGGTAAATATCATAACTCCTGGTTCATAGCTAGCAAATAACATAACTCCTGGTTCGTATATGGTAAATAACATAACTCTCAGTTCATATCTGGTAAATAACATAACTCCTGGTTCACATCTGGTAAATAACATAACTCCTTGTTCATATCTGGTAAATAACATAACTCCTGGTTCATATTTAGTAAATAACTCCTACTTCATATCTGGTAAATAACATAACTCCCAGTTCATATCTGGTAAATAACATAACTCCTGGTTCACATCTGATAAATACCATAACTACTAGTTCTTATCTAGTAAATAACATAACTCCTAGTTCATATCTGGTAAATAACATAACTCCTAGTTCATATCTAGTAAATAACATAACTCCTAGTTCATATCTGGTAAATAACATAACTCCTAGTTCATATCTAGTAAATAACATAACTCGCAGTTCATATCTGGTAAATAACTCCCAGTTCATATCTGGTAAATAACATAACTCCTGGTTCATATCTGGTAAATACCATAACTCCTGGTTCACATCTGGTAAATAACATAACTCCTGGTTTGTATTTAGTAAATAACTCCTAGTTCATATCTGGTAAATAACATAACTCCTAGTTCATATGTAGTAAATAATATAACTCATAAGATCTGACAGTCATTCTTATTTAACATTAAACAAGCAATAATAGCAAATAAAAATATTGCTTCTATCAGTAACTCTTAAAAAACTAAATGCTCATGATTAGCCAATTAATTTAACTCATGGGTTTCTAATGAACTCCATGGAAAGTGCATTTGCTTAGCCTGGGATTGGGGTGTAGGAGTTTAGAGATGGAGTGTAGGAGCAGGTTCTCTACTTTGCCAGGTGCAGGGTACAAAATATACATATTCAAAAATGCTTTGAATTAGACCATTACCTTCTTCATTGCAGTGGTCTTGAGGTTTGATGGTACACCAGGGCTGGTCATCAAGTAGTCAAGTGGTGGTATATGAAATAAATGAATATATGTATATATAAACATACAGGTATAATATATGTCTATATAAACATACAGGTATAATATATGGTGGTATATGAAATAAATGAATATATGTATATATAAACATACAGGTATAATATATGGTAGTGTATGAAATAAATGAATATATGTATATATAAACATAGAGGTACAATATATGTATAAGGCTGACTAAATGAAATATCTGGAACTTCTGTTTTTTTCAGACAAGTCTTGTAATAAGTGAAGTTTACTTACTACACCCAAGATCTCCATATATTCAATTTATTCATTTTTCCTGTTTAATTTCTTTGCATAGAACACTGCCTTCCATTGACTTACTTCAAATGATTTTTGCACTGTAATTTTTTTTGGGGGGGCATGTGGGGCTTGATGGAAAATTTGTCTAAAAGACCACCTGAAAAGGATTCATCTGAGAGTATTCTTTAGTGTAATTTTTAACTTAATGTCATGCTGCAAAAAAAAAAAAAACTTAAAACCATCCAAGCAGTGGTTGATACTGTATAGTTGGGCCCTAGCTTCTAAAGTGAGGAACAGTTGCCTATACTGCAGATCATTTTGCCTGCTGAAGTAGAAGGACCATGGGGTTTGCTATCACCACTGCGGTGAGGATATGAAGCTAGCATTTCTTTTTTTTTTTCCTCAAATATTTTTTTATTTTTAATTAAAATAACATTTACATAATATTTTTAAATATTTTAAACAACTATATACAATATTTACAATAGCTTGACTTTCGATTATATACATTGTATGTTATTAAATATAGACTTAACAGATCAGTTATCAGAGATACAATATTGATTATTGCAGAGTGTCCAACAAAGATATAACTTTCTTCTAAGGATTATTTACCAATAGCCTGGGATAGATTCGTAGTTCTTTGATTTTTATTTTCATCGATGCAATTGTCTTCAGTTGTTGTTGTGTCTTTCGGCTTTTCCCAGTTAAGGGTCGCCACAGCGGAACTCCGGTCCACTAATGATTGGTAGTTGACTTTTACGTGCCGAGTTACCAGCCCTGACACACAACCTTCAACGAAGGGACGCCAATTCACGCATGTCTGCATGCAGAAGACACTCTAGCTGAGAATCGAACCAGACAGCATCTTACTGTGAGCCGACAATGCTACCGCAGCACCACCACCACGGATGATGCAGTTGTCTTAAGTAAAGTGTAGAATTCTTCCAAGGTCAGGGGTGAATTTGAATTCCACCTTCTGGTTACGCATTTCCTAGATATAGCAAGTATTGTCCATAACAAATACATATTTTTCTTATTTAGGTAGGGACCTTCATTTGCATTTAGTATAATCAATACTTTAGTTAAGGTAAAGGATTCATTAAATAAAGCTTGTAAAAAATGATTGATTCCATTTCAGTATGATTTAATTTTATTACATTCATAAAAAAATATGAATCCAGTCTGCTTTATTTGACTTTTCACACCTCCAGCAAAAAACATTTGTAGTAGTACTGATCTTTTTAATTCTATCTGGTGTTAAAAATGCTGTATGTAAGTATTTCTAGTTAAATATTTTCCAGTACTGTGTATTAGAAGTGTAATTAACTGATAGTAAGATGTTAGTTTAAATTTCTTCTGTTAACTGCAATGACTGACCTTTTGTTAAGAACTGCCAGTATGATGGTTTGGAAATTGTTTTATATGTTATCAACTCTTTATATAGATTTGAAATGGAATTTTTTCTTTTCACAACTATTATATATAAATTCATACAGAAAACGTATTAGATTTGGAATATCTTTAAATGATGAATTATTAATTAATCTGCATAAATCTTGAGTGTACATTAGAATGCTTTGTAAGATTAACCAGTCCTGTGTTGGAATATTGTAAGCAGTTTTCATCATATGTATATCTAAAACATTTAATTTATTTACACATTGAAACCAGCATAAGAATCCATTTTGTTCCCAGGAGGTTATTGTTTCAATATATATTTTGTGAGGAAAGTTCTTAGTGATGGTAAATGGGGTTAAAAGGTCAAACCAAAGTTTTAGATCTATGTTTGCATTGATAAGTTTCAAAAAGGAATTGATGTAATAATTAATCAGTGTTGTTTTAGAAGGCTTTGTTATATTATATTGTTTACTTATGCATAGTATGTACCAGAGTTTGTTTGATTTGTCTACTATTAATTTTTTTAACAGATTAAATGCATTTGTTAATATGGCCATTGTTAATTCTTTCCAGTTGGCAAAATAATTTGGATGCATCCAGTTTATCCAGTCTATTGTAGTTTTAAGCACAGATGCTTTTATATATGTTTCTATTTCTGGGAAGTTCAATCCTCCTTGTTTCCACGGTCTAATGCGATGAGTTAGAGCTACTCTATTCTTTTTGGGATACCATAGAAATTTTATTAAACATGAGTTTATTTCTTTAAGAATGCATCTTTCAGGAATTAACTGTATTGCTAATGCTACATATAGTATTTTTGGCAATAAAACCATTTTTGTTAATTGCAATCTGTCTTTAAAAGTTAATATCATTTTGTTCTACTTTTCTACATACATTTTTATTGTTTCAATAATGTTTTTATAATTTATTAATATTGTTTCGTTTATATTTTTGCATAACACTAGTCCTAAATAATTTAGTGTAAGTTCTTGTTTTCGTATGATGGATTTATCTTTTACTTGTAGTTCTTTTTTCTTATTAAAAAATAGAAATTTTGATTTTGATCTATTAAAATGTAGACCTGAAATCTTATAACATGTCTCTATTACATCTTCTATCTCTCCTAATGACTCTCTGGAATTTGATAAGGTTAATAAAATATCATCAGCAAAATGCATTATTTTAGATATGTACTGGTCATAGACTTCTATTCCTTTTATTCTTGGATTATTGTGTATTATTTCTGCAAGTATTTCTATAGCCAAAGCAAATAAAATAGGAGAAAGGGGGCATCCTTGTTTAGTACCTTTTGTTATATGGATAGATTCTGAGGTGAAAGGACCAAATTTAATGTAGACTAAGTTATTAATGTATATGCTTTTTAGTAATAAGATAAAGGGAAATTCAAATAATGCTAAAGTTTTAAATAAATATTCCCAGTTGAGGGAATCAAAGGCTTTTTCTATGTCTAATCCGATTGCAAGTTTTTCTCTATCTTCTTTATTCACATAATCTATAAGAGTAAGTATCCTTTTAATATTATCATGTGTGTGCCTGTTATATAAAAATCCAGTTTAATCATTATTAATTGTCTTTGAATGTGGGATTTCCATTCTGTTAGCTAGGACTGACATGAATATTTTGTAATCATTATTCAGTAATGATATAGGTCTGTATGAGGTGCAAAGGTCTGAGGGTTTATTATCATTTAGAATTGGTGTTATGAGAGAATATTTCCATGAGGGTGGCATTTTTGCTTCTGACTGGACTTCTAGCAACGTTTTATGAAAAAGGGAGATTACTGTTGAAGGGAAGAGTTTGTAAATTTCTGTAATTATACCACCTATCCCTGGAGCTTTGTTAGATTTACTTTCTTTTATCTTGTCAACAATTTCTTTGTAGGATATAGGTTTTTGTAGGTCTAGTTTTAAGTTTTCGGGAATTTTTTTTATATCGATAAGGTTTGTATCTAAGTTTCTTTGGTTGGTATCTAAATCTTCTTTTTTGAAGTGTTCTATATAATGGAACTGAAATGCTTCAAGGATGTCTCCTATATCTGATACTTTTTTCCATTTATTTTCATGATATATGCTACTAATGTTATTTGCTTTAGATTGTATTTTAATTCTTGTAGATAAGTTATGTAGATATCTGGGGGAGGTGGCTAATAAGTTTATTTTTAATCTTTCCAAAGCTAGACAAGTTTTGTGTGTTAGAATTTCATTATATTTTTTATTTAGTTCCTCTATTTCTTTTTTGACTTCTGGACAATTCTGATTTTTTTTTTAGATTTTGCTGTCAAGAGTCTGGTTTGCAAGTCTAATGATTCAGATTCCCACTCTCTGATTTGTTTTTGTACCAGCTATGGGTATTACCTAATAAATACTCTTTTAATGAGTCCCAAACCATGACTCTACTGATTTTTGTTGTATTATTAATTTCAAGAAATAATTGTAGTTCTGACAATATCCAAGGTCTGAATTCTTTAATTTTTGTGATATATGATGGAATTCTAGTTGAGAGGATTAAAGGTTTAAACTCTATTTGGAGCTTCATTATCAGAGAGTCATGATCTGAGAAGGGGCATTGAACTATTAAGAAGTTGAGGATTTTTGTTTGTAAATCTTGAACTACGAATAATTTGTCTATTCTGGTTTGTGTTCCAAATCTATGGTCTTTATGTGAAAATAATAAGGATTTATCATCTTTTACTTTAAAATTGTGTATTAAATGAAATGAATTAATCCATCTTTTTAAGGATTTTGAAATAGTTGCTATGCAAAAAGACTGCTTTGTGGTTTCAGAAGCCTCTAAGGTACAACTAAAGTCTCCCCCCAGTATAAAATTTCCTTTATAATTGTTGGAAATAAAATCTAGGTGTTTTTAACCATTCTTGCTCCATTTCATGGGAACCAATACAGATTAGCTAAGGTCCATATTCTGTTATTAAATTTAATTATAACAAATGCTAGTAGACCTTCTTTGTCTTCATATTTATAAATAACTTTTGGAGTGATTATGCTTTTTTCCAGAGAATTGATACTCCTTTTGTCTTTGTTCTATAGGAGGATTGAGCTAAGACTGTATAGTCATTAGGGTTCCAAATAAAGCTTTCATTAGTCTTAAAATGCATTTCTTGGAGAAATACTACTTGTGCCTTATTTAGATTTAAATATTTTAGTAAGTTTGATCTTTTATTTGCTTTAATTAAGTGGTGGTGGTGCTGCGGTAGCATTGTCGCCTCACAGCAAGACATTGTCCCGTTCGATTCTCAGCTAGAGCGTCTTCTGTGTGGAGGCATACATGAATGGGGCATGCCTTTGTTGAAGGTTGTGCATCAGGGCTGGTAACCCAGTATGTAAAAATCCACTACCAATCATTAGTGGACCGGAGTTCTGCTGTGGCGACCCCTAACCAGGAGAAGCCGAAAGACACAAACAAAGTATTTAATGATAAGAATGTTAAATCCATTTCAAGTTATTGTTGGAAAAAACTTTTTGCTTCTTTTTTTATTTTGATTATAGTAGTTATAGCTTATTCTCTCATAACATTGAATGTTATTTTTATGTGTGTATACTTGGGAGTGTAATTTCATTTTCTTTCTTCTTTAAATACAAATAGGGTAAAATTCTTATCAGGCTTTAAAAAAGTACTTCTCTAAAACATTAATTCTAAAGTAACAAATACAAGTAAATATGACTTTCTCATTAAACATGGAATGAAAGTCATTCCTAAACCAATAGATAAAGATAGATCTATTGGATTATCACTCATACCTTTAACCAACAATATCAACTGAGCTCCATATGTTAAATTATTATATGGATAATTTACTTAAAAGAGATATGAAATTCTGTATTATTCTATTATTGTTCTATAGTATTTTATATATCAGGATGGAATGTTAGTAGTGTAAACAATTATTATGTTGACTTTGAAAATATCCAATATTTAGTTACCCTTAAGAAATACCAAACATGTCAGATATGTCATTTTGGAAAAATTAAATGCAACAGAGGAGCATACATTAAATAAGCCAACAATAAATAGATTATTACTAAAATAATTTGACTAAAAAGACTCTACAGGAGATGAGTGATTACCAATGAAATATGAATTTACCGTAGGTGTACTGTCTTCCTTTACTTTCCCAGTGTTCAGCTCACCAACTTCAGCTTACACTTATGAAAAGACATGGCTTATCAGTGGTATCCTGACTCTGAATAGAGGTGCCCTACACTCTAATGTGCAGTGCTTTTACATATTTATAGATTTACAAAGCAGAGTCTAAGAATGAACTATGATCATGTTAACAATTCCTATCCTGCATAGGGCACCTCCTGCTTCCAGAATGGGTAATCTCATCAGGTCTAGAATAAATGTGAAGGTACCTATATGGTAATCAAGACTTACCTTAGGTAAGTATTGATCAAACAGTATTTAGAGCATCTTAGAGAGTTCTCAAGGCAGTTGGAATACTCTTAAGCCTCTCCTCCCTTGACCATAAACAGAGATTTCCCTTCCCTTTCTTTCCCTTGTTTTAAATCAGTACTAATAAAATGAATTCAGCAAACATAGGTAAACAGAAATAACATTCAGTAGTTCGTCTTGTACATGACTCGCAATCCATTAAACAAGTCAGTGACTAACATCACTTTAGTAAACATGATAAAGACAAATTAGAAATACCCCGGGATTCATGAAGCCTGCACCAGGTGCAGGTGTAGCATTGGCATTCCAACACCAAATATGGCTGGTGAGCGATCCAGGTATGAGCTGTTTCCATGTACACTACCTGCGTACACTACTCCCGCACAGCTCCTGGTCCCTGTATGCTAATTACCCCATTTGCAGCAGTGTAGAATGCAAATGAAGGTATTTAGCGATCCAGGAAGTGGTGCAGGCATAGTGTAAGCATGCAAAAATGTAAACCGTAAAAAATGGTTTACATTTTTGCAAACATAAAAGTGGACCCATTGTAGCTGGCCAAACACATATATTATATTGTTAATAAATGCCAATGACTAAATATATAGCCATTGGCATAAAAAATGCAGAAAATATAAAAAGACATTTAATTTAATTTTTCGCACTATCGCGAAGTTTAAGTGCAGGGCAGTGGCACGCAAACCGGATCGCAAGGAAAAAAAAAATATAGAATAAAACTGCAATGTAACACATATCATGATTTCCCCATAACAGTCAATGGCAGGCATGTTACTTCACACTATGGTGCAAGGGTTGCTAAGGGGCTGTGACAGTGTTTAGCTAGGAATTAGTAGGTAATGCCATGCAAATGAGAGGAGTAATAGTGAATCACAGATTCCCCGCTGGTGTAAGGATGCACCTCACAGCGTAGCGTTATAACACCGAGGTGTGCCCTTGAGATAGAAATGACATCAAGAGAGGGGTGTGTTACCTTTGCTGTTAGCAGATTGGAGCATTGCTAAACTGTTTTTCCCTGTTAGCTAAGCAAAGCTGCAGGAAAGGGGTGTGTTGAACTGGCTATAGCTTTGCTTAGCTGAGAACACACAAGGTAACTGAGTATGCATGTGAACGGAGATTAAAACACACTTAAACTCGGTAAACGGGTATGCACGGCACGCACCGGAGCTGAAACAGGAAGGATATAGGAAAAAAATAATGAAATGTTGCAGCAGGGAAATTGGAGTACAAATAACTAATTAACACCTAGGAACCTACAGTGGGTCATTGACAACAGCTAACAAGGCTGCAAGCAGCTACCTGCAGAACGGGAAAAGGGAGGGTCTGTACTGCAAAGAAAACAGTAAGATGTCGCAGCAGAACAATGCAGATTTGCATTGTATCAGCTATAAGACACAATTTGCAATACATGACTGGGTAGGGAAAGTACAAAACAAGAAAGACGGCAGGTGGAGGCATGCCTGATAATGGGAGGGGATCCTGGTATAAAAGTGAATTAAAGGGCAACAGATTAATCAAGGCAGGCAAGCATAACTCCATACTAAAGGCCCCACACTTGCAGTACTCACTGTAAAACACATAATTAAGATACCCTGCAGCTGGAATTGCTCATACACACCCAATGACATCAGCATCATCCATAGCACAATAGTATAAAGTGTGTACAAACCTCACACACACTTGTGTATTCCCATACACTCTGCTGCACCACTGATTTATACAGATGGGGAACTTTTAATATGTACATGTTAGGGGCTGCCATAGCTTTGATCCACCAACATGTGTTGGAGACTGAAGGTGGTGTGGAGGATGATGCTCACAACCTCCCCGGGCACCAGAGGAGGAGAAGAGTGTTCAGACCCAGGGCAACCTACCAGGTGCTACATGATCTGGAGATAGTAGAGCATTACAGGGTGGACAGGGACACCCTACAGCAACTTGTGAAGCTGTGCCGGCCACGCCTCCAAGCCAGAACAGAGGGGAACCCATCCCAGTGGACACAAAGGTATGTGTAAGCTTGAAAATACGAGCTACAGGTACCTTTCAAAGGCCAACTGGGGATATCATAGGGATCTCACAGGCATCAGCATTCAGGGTACTTCACCATTTCCTGGATGCCATGTTACCACATTCCAGTGAGCACATATACTTCCCCTGAACGCAAGAGGAGTTGGTCAGCAATATGCGTCTGTTCCAACGTATGGCAGAATACCCGGCGTTACTAGGTGCAATAGACTGCACGCACATACACATCAAGTCACCACCCAGTGAGCAGGGTAGGCACAACATAAACTGCAAGGGATACCCCTCCATCAACTGCCAGTTTGTGTGCAATGCCCAGGGCATTATCGTGGATTTGTGTGCTGGTAGCCCTGGAAGCTATCACGACTCCCACATCTAGCATGCCTCACAGCTGTATCAGGTATTTGCCAGGGGGGACATCCCATATGGCCACCTGGTGGGGGATGCTGGCTATGCACTGGAACCGTGGATGATGTCTCCCATCAGAAATGCACACACACTCATGCAAGAATGCCATAATGAGACACACACACAAACTAGAATCATCATAGAGTGTGTGTTTGAGATGCTTAAATCATGGTTCCGTCGCTTGGACATATCTGGTGGAGTCTTGCCATACTCTCCAGTCACGTGTGCCCACATCTTCATAGTATGTGCCATGCTACACAATATGATCCTGCAGAAACAGCTGCAGCATGGACAGAATGGTGAAGGCCCTCACAGCCCACCACCATTGCCAAGGGCCCCACAGGCACATAGGTACTCAGACCACGAATACCCTGAGCCAGCCCCAGTAGGCAGACTGAGGCGTGCCCAGTATGCCCATGCCTTGGCAAGGAGGGAACGTATAGCACACACACTGACAGTGTAGGCACCTAGGGATTGACACCTTTCTCCACCTGCATACATAGTGAAAATGGATGGCACACACACAAGACTACCTGTACATTTACATGTAGAGGCAGTCTACTGTGTGCATCCAACATAGGCAGCCCTCAACTATTGTACACACAACTGCTATTGGCACAAGGTAAGTCAACACCTGAACAGTAAATTAAGCTATCAGCATGTGCTGATACTGTATGTATAGATTCATAGGTTCATAGGTAGGTACTTGGCTAACTGCCTGAGGGCATTCATAAGCCTGGCCAAAATGTGTCAGCTTTTGCCATCCCATTGATTAATTAACTGTCCCTCTGTGGAGCAGAGCCAGTGGTGGTATCTCTGGTGTGTATCGACTGTTCCCCATCCACTCTTCAAGGTTTCTCTTGAAGAGTGTTAGTGAGGGGCTCTGTATAATGTAATTAGGGATGTGGTTCCAAAGCATGGGGAGTTTCTGTGACAGGAATCTGTCCCTCCAGCAGCTTCTAGTTATTGCTGTGGCAAGGTTTAGCTCACTTCAGCACGTGGCTCACTGTGACATGGATTCCCATAGGTGGAGCATATCCATTAAGCCTGAGTTGGACATGGCTTTGTTGGCCAACAGAGATCATCTCTGAGTAAACAAGATGCCACTGAGTAAAGCAGGAGTTTATTCATTCTGACTGCATAGGACATATGTTTGAGGCCAGTAATCCTCTTGGCGAGGTATGTTTGTGGACCTTCCAGCTGTCAGAAGTGTCTTCTGAGGTACATCCCAAATGGGTTATTATACTCTTTGATGGGAATGATGAGTGATGAGTAAAGGGGCACTATAACCTCAATATGTCTAGATGTGGACCCTTTAGTAATCAGATGACCTACATAGAAGGATGTCCTAACTACTTTGGAGATATGATTGTCAAAGGAGAGATCACTATCTACCTTAGTCCCCAGATACCCTATTACCTCGTCAGTATTAAAGTGGCTGCCACTTATGTGTTAATATGTGGGTGTTTAGTTTTTCCAAAATGGAATGACCATGCAGTTTTTGGCACTTAGCTGGAGTCCATGACTTTGACACCCTGTGTCTGTCTCTGTGAGGCCCCGTGAAGAATGTCTGTGTCAGCTGGACTGTCAATTATGGCTCCCAGTTTGCAGTCATTGCCAAACATGGTCTGTCGTAGTCCACCTGTGTTTGCCTGTACCTCTGAGAAGTATATGCCAAACAGTAGGGGTCCCAGGAATGAGTCCTGTGGGACACCAGTTTTGACTGGTTAAGAGTTGGACCTGGAGGCTGCTAGTCTTACCATGTGGGTTCTGTGTGTAAACCTGTTGGCAACCCATCCTGTGATGTATGGGTTTATGTACAGGTTAGTGAGGTTATCGATAATACCTGAGTGGGGAATGGTGTCAAAAGCCTTGGCAAGGTCCAGGTAGTGTGTGTGAACCACCTCTACCCTCATCTAACGTCTTGGTGACTATCTGTAAGATGTCAAACAGGTTCAGTAGGCATGATCTGCACTCAACCATGCTGACCTGGGTTGGGTCAAGTGTTTGGAGGTTGATAGGTTCATAGGTAGGTACTAGGCTATTGGCCCAAGGGCCTACATAAGCCTAGCCAGCAAGGTACCATAGCTTATGCCACCCAAGAAAGTTATTTTCCTGTGCCACTGTCCAGCAGAGACACAGAAGTGATCCCTGGGGTGCATTTCCTTTTTACCAATGTCTTTGTCAATGAGTATCATGAGGATGCACTCCATAGCTTTGCAGACCAGGCTAGTCAGGCTTATGGGGTGGTAGTTACCATGGTCAGTTGTGTTTCCACCTTGGTGGAGTGGAGTAACCGTTGCTATGTGCCATTGTATGGGCATGTGCCTGTGTAGAGGCTGAGGTTGAAAAGCTTAATTAGGTGGGGGGAGGGTAGTTTGTCTTGTAGCGTTTACAAGATGCAGTCTGGGACACCATCTGCCTCCACTGATGCTGTGTTTTGCCATCTGAGAGGGCCATTTCCACCTGTGTGTCTCTGATGTCTGGGATACTGTACTTTCCAGGTATTGTTATGGGCTCTTTAGAGGGTGAAGTTTGTAATTAATGTATCTGCAAGGATGTTGGCAATATCAGTAGGGTCAGTATATTTTGTGCTATATTGCACAGGCACAGTGCAAATATGTGTGTTACCACTTAGAAACTTGACATAGCCAAAAGGCTTTGTGGTTATCTTTTGAATCTCTGCCTATTTTCCTGTTAATGTTAGCCTTGGATGATTTCATGAGGGACCTTTGTTTCTTACTAATACTGGTCATGGATGTCTGCCCTTCTTGGGTTTTGCTCTTTTTCTGGACTACTGTCCTACTTCTGTTGTATAGCCTGTTTATTGCAGGGGTCCACCAGACTGGTGTCCTTGTCTAGGAGGAGCGAGGCTTGGTTTACCAGTGATGGCATGATCCATACTTCCTTGTAGCTGCTTATAGAGTGCATTTGTAAATCTTTCTGTATCTTGAGCGGTGTTTGCCTTTAGCGTGGGGGCTGTGAAACCTCCCAACTCTGTCTTTAGTAGTGTGAATTTAGCTGTAGGAAAGGTATTCACTGTGGTTTCCTTGGGTGGGGGAGATGGTTGGGTGTGGAAATCATCAGTGAATAGTCCATGGTCTGATCTAACCTGTGACTGGTTTACCTCTGCTGTGGTGCACCTGTCACCCATGTTGGTGAATACCACTTCTAGTATGTTTCCACCTCTCGTTAGGGAGTTTACCATCTAATACAGGGCATATTAGGTGATAAATTCCAGGAAGAGCTGAGCCTGGAAGTGAGTACTCAAGTAAGTTTTTCAGTTAATGGTAGTGTAGTTGACATCGACCAATACCAGGGAGTTTGGTAGGACTGTTATGTTTTCCACTGTCACCAGGTAGGAGGAGTGGTGGTCCTGGGTCATGCAGGGTCACCTGTAGCAGGCCACAGTTTGCATTGCAGTTGTGGTTGATGTTAGCTGCACATGGATGATCTCAGAGGTATCATGCTGCCCCACTAACCTGAAGGTGTAGGTATTCCTGATGAATATGGATACACCCTCTCCATGTCTGTGTCAGTACATGTTCTGTGGCCAATAGGCATGGTATGGGTTGTAGTCTGACAGTGCTGGTGTGCTGTCAGGAGCCTTAAAACAGGCCTCAGTTACTGCACAGATGTTGACGTTGTCCATACAGAGGAGTGCTGTGAGTGCGTGCATGTTTTGATTACAACCCCTGGCACTGAGTAGCATAACCATCAATGATTTTGCTATTTTGCTGTTTATGGAGGTGGGAATCACCTTTGAGATTTACCTAAAAAAGGCACCATGGGGGCCAATAGCCTTGGCCAGTATTCCAAAGCCTTAGGCTGACACATGCAAGCCAGTATGGTATTGTTGCATGCATGTTTCCCATCTGTGCTTGTTTTTCATCTTCCTGTAGGTAACTTACTGGTAAACAATAGAAAGCCTTAAACTTATACAAGTCTTCTAGCTTCCAAGATAGGCCTTTGGAGTGATTATGTATCAGTGTTCTGTATGTTCCTGCTGTACCTAACTGTTTTCTGACTACATGGTTATATTTCACTGTATATTGTGATCTGAAAGCTCTGTTTATTCACATATTATGTCTGTGATGGCCTGCACTTTAGAGGTTTACAGACAGGTAGTAGGCTATCTGCCCAAGGGCATTCAGAAGCTATGCTACAGTGTGTTGACTTTCTCTGCACCATTGTTGAAGTAACTGAGCTTCTGTCAAGCATAGCCAATGAAGTGACTCCAGGCAGAGTTGCCAGAAGCTGTTGAAGACTGGGGTGGCGGAGGGTGATAGGGGCACTTAGTGATCTAAAGAGGGCATGGTAATGTAAAACATCAACAACATTCAATTTCACCAACAGGTCTTGCAGCAATTAAACTGGAGGGGCTCCCCCACCCCCTGGCTGTATGGTTCTGGGACACATGATCCCAGGGGTGTATATTCTGTTACCCATTCACACATCAAGGTTTCTCATGAAGTGTGTCAGTGAAGGGCTATGCCTAATGCAGTTAGGAATTTAATTTATAGTCTCTCATTTCATTTATGTTTTTATTTCAAGAGTAAGTGAAGCTCAGTGGGTTTGGGTGCCTCCGCCCTTTGCTTAGCCTATAGAAATCATCTAAATAGGAAATAGGCAGAAGCAATGCTAATGTCAATAGTGTAACAGTTACAGCATTTGCATAGTATCTGTGCATTCCTGGTTCAAATCGCAATAAAGTCGGAGATGTTTTTCATGTTAAAAAGTATACCTTAACCACAGCTTGCATATCTAGGTAGTATTCTTCAGTATAATAAACATTTGAAACACCCATATATACCCATGTGTGCTGAAGGGTAAAGTCAGCAGAGAATGTAATGTTATGTAAGCACATAGTGAGATGTTACTTCACTGAAATGTATATATCCTGAGTAGTTAGCAGATGTGGCCATGTTTGAGCGCACAGGTTATAAGTTTTAAAGTTTGTTTAACTCTGTTTAACTGCTGCTTTAATGTCACACATACACTTTTAAATATGCTTACAACTGCTTAAATGAGCCTTATTCTGGAGTAAAACACGTTTTTAAAGCATCGTAGGTGTTGAAACCTGGACCATGCACACCATATTCATAAGACTTACCACTAAGCCATCTGAGCTGTGTACATGTTTCATGGTCTTTACACTACACCTTATACTATAGGCAATTCCACAGTACTGACCACAAATGGGACAGTCAATTTGTGTACATATGTACAGTACATTGTAATGTACTGTAGTTTGTGAATCAACATATACAAGTCTACATATGTATAACTGTTACAAATTAATACTAAAAAAAAAATTATATATATATATATATATATATATATATATATATATATATATATATATATATATATATATATATATATATATATATGTATATATGTATATATATATATATATATATATATATATATATATATATATATAGTTACATCTATAGCCATATATATAAACATCTATGAACACACTTTGTGACACAGAAACAATCCAAAGGAATTTAACTGTACACAAATAACATGCAGCTCTGCTATTATAACTATTAATATTAACTTAATTCACCATAGAAGGGATGGTTGTTCTGTATGTGGAGATTGGGGTGGGGGGAGGAATGATGGGCAATGAAATTATGCATCAGGAAGAGCCTGGGTTGGATATTCAATAAGTGAACTGGAGGGGTATACATGGAGTATGGGGACAACATAAAAAAGAAACAAAACAAGAACCATTCTCATCCATAATACACCCTGTCAGGTCACATTGCAATACTTAATTCCACAAACATATGAACATTAACATGTATCATACATATGTACACCAACTGACTGTCACATTTGTTTTCAATTGTGAGGAATGCCCGTAGTAAAATGTAGATTCTAAACACCATAACATTTGTACATATCTCAGATGCCTTAGTGGTAAAGTCAGTGACTGTGGTGTTCATGGTCCCAGATTCAAGGGCTGTTAATTTATTTTAAGGGCCAGAAAAGGGGCTGTTGGATGCAGGGTGATTAAAGCACTTTTATGCAGTTGTAAGTGGTTTTGCATGGGTTTGCGTGACGGTAAGCAGAGCTTAAACACGGTTAAACAGATAAGCGCCTCACAGGTTTAACCTTTGCTTAACGTTGCACAGACCACAGGCAAACCTGCTTACAACCGCTTAAATGAGTGTTAATCACACTTTCCCTACCAGTGCTTGTTCTGAGAGGTAAAATAATAACCACTTCCAGGATTAGAACCCACAACCATGTATACCATCATCAGAGTAACCTACCACTAAGCTACCTGAGATGTTTCTATGCCAGTTGTGTATTCAGACAGGTTAAAACACAAAAGGGAGGATTGTATGGAAATAGGAAAAACCACCGTGTACCCAATGAAAGGTGTATGCTCTCTCTCTCTCTCTATATATATATATATATATATATAGAGAGAGAGAGAGAGAGAGAGATACATAGATACATGTCGATATATAGAAATATACATATATATGCAGATATATAGATAGGTTAAAAACATGTACACATCTATGGAGGTACATATAAATGTATGCAATAATATATATTATATATCTACATCTATATATACAAACACACACACACACACATATATATACATACATACATATATGTGTGTATACAGCATCTGAAGTGTTCAAATCTGAGTATAACATAGACCATAGCAATCACACATTCTGCCACCCCCAACCAATATGAACATAACATATGAAGAGTATATGGCAATATACTATTACAAATATATTCTATGGACATGAGCCAAATAGGGTAGTCACCAACACAACTACAATTACTGTATATATCCATGATAGAAATATACAGACATCTTTCATTTAGCAAAACTTTATTACATTCCGATGTATTGCCAAAAGGATTCAAGGACTAACAATACTTGCATGCTATACAGGAAACATTTAACAGTGCCTTAATGAATCAGCCTGCAATTACTATAATATTAGTCCACTAAGGGATAAGTGTTCACATAGGGAAAGACCACCCCCACACATATAGAATATAAATAAAAGCAATTCCTACACACCTGCATCTGCTATGTACACCCACCAACATCTCCCCCACACCCAAACTAATTACAACAATGCATACTTCCATACCATAACCAATTATTCACCCACTGTACAACATCTGCTGAAACCTTAACATGCCTGGACACAGACACACTAACATGGCCCTATGTAAAATAGTTGCTGTTATACAATGGAACAGCTGATGATGTTACAGAGTTTATTTGAACTAATCCTGTTTCAGAGGGTTGAAAAGTAATTACACCAGGAAGTGTTACCAATTACTGATTATCAGCACAGTATGATACACATTTACACTAAACTAAAGATGTCTGGTGAGTACACTGTAAACCCCCTAACATTATATGCATAACCATACAGCCTTGAGCTGGTCAAACATCCTGGCCAGACTGAAACATATGCAGAAGTATTAGGTACAGACAAACCCTGCACAAGTAGCAATGTTCAGAAATATAAGAGCAGTACTCACATGTAGACCAAATCTTCTAGGCATTACACACAATATATTTTTGCTTGTCTCCATACAGCTGTTGTAACAGATTTCAAACAACACTTCCAGGCTGTCTTCCTCACAAATAAGGCGAAGGGACAATGCCCAAGTGGAGTACTCAGTTATACTACACCGTTGCCATGGTATTGGCTAAGGGAGTAGCTGCACAGCTGATATGCATGCAATTAACTACTGTGGAACACCAATTGGTGATCAGGATAGCACATGCTACTGATCTCTAACTATAAAAGGATGCCTTATCACACATTCAAACCAGCCGTATTTACCTGCAGAATAGTACAAAATACCCAATAGAAGATCGAAACACAAACCGAAAACGATTAATATACCAGTCAATAACACTTCCAATTATGTATAATATTTAGTATGTCTGTGTATGTAGTACCTGTTCTGTAAAAATTACATTGTAATCAATGCATACAGTGGAAATAGCTATCTTGTAGTGATGTATTGTTGGGCAGTAGTAATGCTTGTAGTATTTTATGTGTGTACTGCTGTAGGTCACAAGGCAAACTCCACATACACCACAAGGAACGATATATATGAGCTTGGAATTCACCAATTCTTTTCCAGCCACTGTCACTGTCAGGGTTGGTCTAACAAGTATGTGCTATAACAGGGGATAGTATATGTTGATATATTGTAACAGTAGACATATGTATGAGTGTATTAGTGAGATGAACATGTCAAAGGTGGGCTTACTGTGCAAATATGATTTCCATTATGGGATATTGTGCCAATAACTGTGTAATGCACAGTATTTTAGGCAGATCTGTATTCCATTTTACATAGCATGTCTGTTGTTATGCAAACATTAGTTATGTCTATTGGCAATTACAGTACTCAGTAGCAGGATACATATGACCTGTATTCATCTGACAGTTTAGCAGCATGATAGCAAAGAAAATTGGAAGAGCTAGGTAACTATTCATGCACATAAGACATGTAATAGCCACCTCACTAGTATCGTTTGCAAGCAATAACAGCTGTGCAAGTGCACATGTTATGCAGTGTGTAGTGACCCATGTTACAGGGCTGGTCCAAATGGCTATGTGCACGCCTACATAGAGTGGATATTGAGAGTAGAGACACACTGGTTGAACTATCAGGTTTGTGTAGCCTAACCTCTCAATGCCAACCTAACAGCCACCTGCAAATACTGTATGTAAGGTTGTGCACAGTACTGGTAATGAAACAGGTTGCATATCATCTGTAACTCCAATGTAACATCTGCAGTAGCAGTGTAAGATGTAGGAGACCGCTGCTCATGTGTAATAGCTACTTCATAGGTGATGGCTTACACTATCTGATTATATCCTGATCATGTTGATAGTGGCAGCAGAGTCTATTGATACTTGACTCTGTTTGGGGGTTGGGTGTCTGTGCCCAACAGAGCTCATGGTTCTGGTGGATCTGTGAGTATATGCCCAGAAATGGATACAGACCTGTTGACACTTGCATTATGGATATGTGAGTATATACCCAGAAAAGGATAAAGACCTGTTGACACTTGCATCATCTGTTATCAACTATCTGGATGTGATGTGCTCCTCAGAGGAGGATTGCTGCTAAAAGTAGCTACTATATTTCTGTAATAGCCAGTGTTGTCACGTCCATAACACAAATATTTACTTGTGAGCATCACTGTCTAAAACATCTTCATAAGCAATACGTAAACTAAATACAGTACTTGGTACTTGTAGTACTGAATGCTCATACAGGCATGTCCACTAGTCAGCTACTGGTGTTTACTAATGTCAGCTTTGTGTATGTGGCCATCCTGGAGGAATGTAATCTCTATGCCATGTACTACTGCCAAACCCAACTAACACCACACCCCACACATTGTCTGAGATGCAGCTACAGGGGTAAGCTGGAAGGTAGTCCAGTCTACAGCCATGGCTTGACTGGACAGTCATGAGGTGTAGGTTAACACATGCATCTCATCACCACAACCAACACATACCCTTACCAGAACACAATAAGGCTACCCACACATACCACCAGAAATCATACACATTCACAGAGGCTTCTAAGTATCTGGCCAAGCAAGAGACCTCCCAAGCTGGAATAGACAGACAGCAAAATACAAAAACTGTATGACGTAGTTTGCATAATTGTGCCACACCTCAGAACACGTGGCCAGAAACATGCCCAACAGTACTCATTTGTGAATGCAAACTCTAGCACTATGTTACACACCAAGCTATACGAGGGCAAACATACTGTCATCTGCCTGTCTGCCATGATTAGCCACATACCCATACACTCAGACTACCTTTTGAACTATACACATGGTTCTGGCATATTCCATGTTGTTGTGCAGGACCTGTGATACAGTAGCCTGCACAGCATGGAAACACACATGTAGGAACTGTCAGGTCTTATAGCCCATGCAGGTATGTCCCAAGGCCTGGATAGCATTCTGCCTTTAGCCAGAATGATACTGCAGTACAGGGACAAAAGGATTGTATTCCATGTACTGGTATGATTCAAAGGGTATCCAGTATCTCTCTGCTTGGGATAACATGGTTGACAGACCATGATGCTTTGCCAGACAGGGCCTGCACCTGTCACCCCTAGGAATCTGGATACTGGCTAGGGCTCATGCTTCCCCTATAGTGCCTTCATCATGCAAAGTTCCAGTGAATGTCCACTGCTGTAACAAGTACAGCCAAGAAATAAACTGCGAGTCTCGCTACTCAATGATACATTTCAGAAACTCAATATGGACTCACTTACGTCAATCCTTAACATGGAGAACATATCTGTGCAGTTACTGAGATATGGCTCAGTGCTCTGGAGAGCACCCCTGCATGACCATGTTATAGCACATACCTCACCTCTTGGCCATTATCCTTTATTGGAACACATAGGCCACAGGTGTTCCATATTCCTGAAGGATATGTACACCCCCACATGAGTTGCACTTGCATAATGTCAGATGCAGTATGCTGAGTAACTACCTTTGTGCCAAAGTGGAATCCAAATGGCACCTTGCGATAGATAGCACACCATGCCTCAGAATTCCCAACTGTCATATTGTGCTGTAATGGGGAATATTAGGTTTGCGACAGAAAACCATAATAATGGCTACTCTCAACTATCCCATTATGAACTGGGAAGACTCATGTACCAACACCTGTGCTCAGTGCATATTGGATTTCATCAACCCCAATGACCTGGATCACCATAGTCACACAAGCAGGGCTAACAGTATGCTACACATAGTCAGTCTCCAAAGCCAATGTTATGCTTCTTAAGAGCGAAGTGGTGACTATCATGGCACCCATGCAGATGGACAATGCATGTGCAAATGCTGAATCCCACAAAAATGCACTTTAAGCACTCACATAAGTGTAGTAATTGTGCCATTGAAACAGAACCAAGATTCAACCAAGCACAAACAGGAAGGAAAACAGGTGGTACCTTGCCTTAAACTGTACCAGATAAGGTAGTAACTGTTGCAAGAGAGAACACACATGAGCGGAGATGATCCCTGGTCAGCCTCAGTAAGATGCAGATATACCATATAAAGCCACACAAAGCTACTGTGAAACTAATCAGTCACATATTATGTGGCCAACCACAGAGCATTCTATAGCTGTGTCATGAATCATAATGGCAACAACAAGATCTGCTGTGCTTCACAGCACTATGGCATGAGAAGTATTCCACCTACAGAAATAGCACCTGTTCATCCAGATAGGGTCTTGGATAATATAAACTTGCACTCACCCACCCCAACAGGTACACATATTTACATATCCATGTACACTACAGAGCCCCTGTAATAACAACTATGCAGGTATGAGCTGCACTCTCTAAAGCCACACATACAGCTTCCATGGGACCTGTCAACATCCCAGGGTGTATCCTACACAAATGTCAGAACAATTTGTTCTCCACATACACATCATGTTCAATCATAGCTGCATATCAGGCTGTGTATACACTGAATGTTGCATAGCAACAGTTATCACACCCCACAAAGGGGGAGACACCACTGATAGTGGGAAATAATGCACTACTATCCTGCTGAGTCTGGTCATTAAGGCCATGAACCTTGATCAACTTATTTGATGTAGTCAGTACAGATGTCAATGACAGTAAGTTTGATTCACACAGCATATCATGACCTTGCCAGGCATTAGGACACCATCACCCATACTGTGTTCCAGTTACACTCAGTAAACTAGGTGTATATTCCTATGTCGCAGGAGTGGTTGGCAACTGGACTGCTGGAAGAACCAACACTACAGAAGGTGTCTGACTAATACACGCACATCAAACTAGTGCTAGCTACAGTAATACAGTGTTAATTCCTGGCACTCACCCTCACTGTTATCTATACCACACAGACTAACACAGAAGGCATCTGCCTTTTGAAGTTTGCAAGTGACTATGAACTAGGAGAAATAGTTGACTCAGTGAGTGCTACAGGCAACATACAGAAGGGCCTTTGTGGGTCAGATGTGTAGTGTGCGATGTATGGCCACAATATGACAGCTAAGTATTGCATTGTCATCCCCTATGTTAAAAACCCTGTACCCATGAACTACCACCTAGGCAGTGGTCATCATAATGGAAACTGTGTGTGTATGGGATGCAGCTGGACAGTAGTCTTTCCTTTGATAGTTACTTTACCACACCAGTCAGGTAGTCATAAGCGGCGCCCTTAATCATGACAGCGTGCCATCCATGAATATAGAGAGCATTGTTCAGCCATATTCAACACTCTAGTGACCCATAATAGATCACATATATTCTAAAAGGGTTAATAGCCATGTTCAGATAGCCTACACCAGCCTTTCCAATCCCTAGCTCCACTATGTAGCATGATGCCTACCCTGAACAAAGCCATTTCCAACACAAAGATGTTGGACATGCTACACTTACACATCCTGATTACAAATAAACACATACTTGATGAACATCCACCTTTCTAGTACAAGGATCACAACATGCCTGACAGATCCCTGTCCCATACGCTTTACATACTCCTGCCATACTATGCATCCCTGTCCAGCAAAGCTGCACATTGCCCCTCTTTGAGACATGGTGTGATGACCGCATGGCAAATATATCAGTAACCCTGTGGATCAGTTCTGTGGCACTGCTTGAACTGGCCACTAAAACATAACTGTCTGTTGGCTACAGGTAGGTAACATTTCGGCCTAGGCTTATAAATGGCCCAGGGCATATAGCCTACTAGTCCACTATGACCATACATGCTATAATTGATATCCAACCCTGCAAATACCATCAAGCTAGCCATTGTCCCATGTGTTTCATGTGCAAAACAGGTAATACATGGCAGGATGCTAAACTGCTGTACAGTGCCATGTAGATGTATATGGCAAAACACATACATATAAAACTTTCCCTGAGCAAGTCTGCAGGGTCACAGGTCATGTCTTTTAAGGCTGTGTATGACTATATATGTGACATATACACAGCATTAACGTCTATTGCATTAATGTGAACACATCCAGGCATGTGCTGATAGGTAAAGACACCAGTACAGGCAAACAGACATGCCCACATCAAGACAACATCCACATGAATTATGAGCAATGTATTCACTTGACACATACATATATGGTGATAACATCAAATCACCAATACGTGTCAAATGTGTGTGAGTTAAACATGTCAGTAGTGTTAGTGTTATGTAGATTTGCAAAGACATATTTGTAATCTTAATAAATGTGATACACATGTATGTTCAGCTGTACTCCTGTACTTCTCTGTGAGTTACTGTGACCTGTCTCCATCATTATGTCTTCCAGGTATGCCACATGCCAGGCTGGCACCATACACCTGCTTGGAGGATGAGGTCCTCATTCCATACCTCCTTGACAACCATGTAACACTCTTCAGCCATATGCCACAGGATGCACAGCAGCGGGATGCCCAGTGGGAAGAACTGTGCAGGAGGGTAAATGATGTTGGCGGCCACAATTGCACCTATCAACAGGTGTGCTGACACTGCGCCGACATCATTAGATGGGCGAAACAGCATGCAAATGCAAACACCAGGGACGAGGGTAAATGATGTTGGCGGCCACAATTGCACCTATCAGCAGGTGTGCTGACACTGTGTCGACATCATTAGATGGGCAAAACAGCATGCAAATGCAAACACCAGGGAACAAGGTGCAACAGGTGGGGGGGCACTCACCCAGCCCCCACTCACACGTACCGAGGAGCTATTGGCCAACCTGGGGACACCTGCAGAACCCCATCCACAAGCTTTAGCTGGTATTGTGGAGGTGGATGTCTCACAACCACTGAGCCTGGAGTTGCCTGGTAAGGCACTACTGCACATATAACACAACTATATTTCATATAGTTACATGTGTTACTGTACAATATGTAATGTAACATCATATGCAAGGCATGTATGCACACATGCCATGTACTATAGTTTACTACTCTATGTGTGCATAGTTGTGCATACTCCATAGTATAGTCTAGCTATCACACAGGTGTGGATAATGATCCTACTCCTGTATCACTCCTATTTAGGTACCTGTGGTGTTTCGCAGTGACAGAAGCCTGCTGCAGGTGAGATTATTATTATTTATCAGGCTCGATAATGCACAGATCATATTAATCACATGCTATCTGCCACGTGGCCATTTAACACATGTACACATAATGTATGGTGGCCCTGTTATTATATACAGGTCAGACCTGCAATGCATCAGAGTGGTTACCCGCGTGGAATAATTGAGGACTATATAAAACACCTACACTAAACCTTACAAATTGTCATTGCCCGATGTGTGGACAGCTATGAATACAATGGTGGAGGTGTGGTTCACTGTAGGGACATGTACTACAGATCAGCATTACACATGTGGGGAATACAAACAGTACTATACAGAGAGCATATGTGTTCACACTGTAAATGTTTTGGAGCTGGAGTATGACCAGCCCACAGGATTCACCTTTGTGGAGTATACCCTTGCTATGAATGTCACACAGTGTTATGTGCTATCTGACATGTCCATGACATTTAGTGGGCTGACTGCAACACTGATTAACAATCCTGCAAAACATGATATCTGACATCCCAAACATACCACCCTTTGTCTCCATAACCCTGTCCTCAGTGGAGCATATGACATCTATGGGTATATGTCATATGGGACAACATGGACATGTGAAATACATGCCCATCACAACCATTGGACAAAACATGTTTACACATGGCCATGTTGGATGGCCAGAGACATGAAGCAACACACACAGTAGAAGTGATGTACATGTATGTACACCCTATTGTACATTGGCTCGACACAATACAACTATGGCCTTTGTGTAATGGTGATATTGCAGATATGAAACACTAAACTTCATACAGGCCTGTGCACAGCTTGTGTAGGCATGACATCAAACCAGCACACAACATGTCTTGAACATCATGAGTGTGCCATGACATGAAAGAATTCACCTATACAGTATCCAAATACATACATGTGTTGCACAGCATACACATACAACCACATCAGGCCACAGATACAGTACATTCACATTGCTGGTGTTAGACATCACTCTCATGCTTGCTCCTCATGTGTGTGAGGTACACAGATGGCATGTGGGACATGGAGTACTGCTAAGTTAGCCATGTCTGGGCATAGTTGCCAGACATCAGAAATAAGGTTGCAGATGTGCAGGGTTGTCACCTGTATACCCTTCAGTGACCTGTGTCACACATTTCACATTAGGGTTTAGTGTGTATACACCTCAGTGACGTGGGTCACATTCCACATTAGATATGTATTGTATCTGAACATAGTCATGGCTATGAACTGTGTGTGTAACTCACACTGTATAGCAATAGTGAAGCCACATGATGCCCTGCAATGGCTGTGCACATCAGTTCAATGGAAAATATATCACCGTATATCTGCAGGGTGGACTGACAACATTGCATCAGCTGAAGGTTCATGTTCGTATAACACGTCCCTGCATTGGAACACCATTACCTCACTGTATATTTGATAGGACACCATTGTGTTAAACATGTATGCATGTCATTCAACACGTCAGCAGAAGACATGTCATACTACATGTGATTGGCAAGGTTATATGCCACACATCATGCTGGTGTACTGCTAACCAGTGCTGGTCTGTGGCACCATTGCAAAGTAGGGACAGCCATGTCAAACATGTGTGTACAGACACATGCGTATTGTCTATAGACTCAGCTCAGGGGTAAACAGAATAATGTTGAACAGACATGTACTGCTTTGGAGGAGATATGCAAGCTAGGGCTCAGGCAAATATAGAATTCACTCATCATACCCTTCTGCTCATTTCCTCCTCACACATAGGGGCAGTGGCCAACACAAAGCATCAGTGGCAGATGTACAAAGGTCAGTGATGGTCTGTTAACATGTGGGGTATGTTGCACAAAACATGGCAGTGCGGTGCAACAGTGCATAGTGCATGCATTGTGTTGCAGGTTTGGGGCATAACCTACTAACACAAATGGTGCAACACAGGGATGTATGCTAACTACTACTATAATTGTGTAAGGTGCATGTCTTCTGCTATAACACATGCATGCTGTTGTGTGCAACTCAGGGATGTATGATAACTACCACTATAAATGTCTAAGCTGCATACCTTCTGCCATATCACATGCATGTTGCATGCCGTTGGGTGCCATAACATGTGTGTCTGCCTGTGTGTGTGTGTGTGTGTGTGTGTGTGTGTGTGTGTGTGTGTGTGTGTGTGTGTGTGTGTGTGTGTGTCTGTGTGTGTGTGTGCGCCTGTCTGTCTGTGTGTGTGTCTGTGTTTGTGTCTGTCTGTGTGTGTCTGTGTGTCTTTTTGTGTGTGTGTGTGTGTGTGTGTGTGTGTGTGTGTGTGTGTGTGTGTGTGTGTGTGTGTGTGTGTGTGTGTGTGTGTGTGTGTGTGTGTGTACTGTGCTGTATAACTTGTAATGTACAGTTCTTGTCTGCCCCTCACAGGTGTTGATGTAGGTGCATTGCCCTCCTGCAGGCCACCTGAAGTTAGTGTCCCCACAGACTCTAGCAGTGATGAGGAAGTTATGATTGAGGCACAGGCAGGGTTGTCAGGGGCTGAATCTGTGCCATTGGTTGCCATTCCACCTGCATCCCCCTCATCCCCGCACACAGTTCTTATGTCTACACATACCCCATCACCAGTGGCCATAGAGGAAGGACAGTTGGTGGGTGGTAGCATGGAACAGGAAAGTGTGGAGACTATGGAAGGTGTGCTTGCACACCATGATCCCAGCCAACTGACTGGTGATGTCCCATACAGGCATGTGCCCAATGTTGCTCATAGGAGGACCTCTGGCTAACATGCCCCTGCAAGACATAGCACATCAGCTGGTGTCACCAGACATATGTTTCAGGCTGTAATGGAGGCATAGGCATGTGCTGAAGGCACAACAGAAAAGGTCTGAGGCTTCAGAGGGCTGCTGTCTGTTCTTTAACTGACAACATCCAGGCAATTGCAAATGCTCAACATCATCTTGGGAGGGTGGCTTAATGGTTAAAGTGTTTGCCTTACAAACACAAGGTGCAGGGTTTGAGTCTCACAAGGGATAATTGGCTAGACTTACAATGGCTCGCAAGGGCAGTTAGCCTAGTACTAACTTAAGATGTCTTAAGATGTCTATCTTGCAGATGTTTTGGATAGATGATTGGGTGACATGGTGGGAGTCTTTGACCGTGACATGTCAATACTCGAATGTGGAATGTCTGTGCTGGAACATCTGGTGGGAGTGAGGCATCGGGCATGTGGACGTAGGCAAGCTACATCACCTGTTGAAGGTCTACGTGAACATGCTACTTTACATGCCCGCTTCCATAGTGGCGGTAGCAGCAGCAGTGCAGCAGGTGTTGTGCTGTCCACACCAGGACACAGCAGGCCACGTGCACATGGTCCTGGATGGTCCCAACAGGGACACAGTTCCAGCAGACATGTGTCATCAGACAGTACCCAATCTGGACCTCTGCCTGGTAGTTCCCATGCAACCCCTGGCAGGCGCAGGTCACTTGGCCGTGCCCGGAGACCGTGAACTGTGAAACCTGCCCTGTACAGACTGCAGATGCCAATAATACCCCTGTGTAGGCCAGCCACATGCCAGACCTGTGTGCATACATACACGCACACACCAGAAACAAATGTAGGGCACCTTAACACACACATGCATAACATCCACACACGCCCAGTTAGATAAAAGGCCTTAAACCACACACAATGATGCAGCCTAGGCTTCTGGCAAACATTATCACCCTGTGCATATGATGATGCCTGTGCCGCATCCCTGTCATCCACACCATCGGTGCAGGTTCAGGCTCATATGGTCTGATGCACAGGGTGAACATACTAGGAAGACAACTGTAGATTACCATTGTTGAGTAGTGTTGGCAGGCAGCAGACATACCATATATTACAGTTTTAGAATGCGTTTTGTACTTTTGACAGTATGTATCACGTGTAACAACAGTGACTGCATGTTGATCTTGTTGTTCTGCCTTCCTCTTTCAGGTGTAAATGCATGTGCTGGGGGATGTCAGTGTTTGCGGTTAGTGTCCTTCAGGCCATACAAAATACTTTTGTATGGCCTGAAGTTAATCGCAAAAAAGTGTATAGTCATACCCTTCGGGAAAAACAAGGTAACCCCAAGCTACCATATAGGTGGCAACCCACTAAGCACAGAAGAGGTTATCAGGGACCTGGGGACCCAGGTTGACAGTAGCCTCTCGTTTGACACTCACATTGCTAAAGTGGTTCGAAAGACCTTCTACATTGCCCACCTGATCATGAAGGGATTCACATCCAGATCAAGTGAGGTCATTGTTCCCCTGTACTCTTCACTTATCAGACCAATGATCGAGTACAATGCCCCATTCGGGATGCATCTCACCCGACACCTGCAGCAATTGGAGAGACCCCAAAAGTTCCTCACCAAAAGGATAAAGGGACTCCAAAACCTGTAATATGCTGCCAGACTGAGGAAACTCCAACTCTATTCAGTTGCATACCGTCTGCTCAGAGGTGACCTGTGCCTGACATACAAGGCCATGACCAACCCGAATTAATGGACATGATCCACCTCAAAAATCCAAATCCACCAAAACCACTAGAGCAAGAGACTTAAACCTTAGCACGGATATAAATAGGACATGCTGGAGGGATAGATTTATCACCCAGAGACTCCCCATGCTGTGGAATAAAATCCCGTCCATGTGAGGCAGAGCACCTCGCTGGCTCTGTTCAAGAGAAATCTTGACCGGTGGATGGGAGATCGTAGGTTTACCCTGGGAATCATCTCTGTGTCACTACTGCTGGACAGAGGCACAACAAACTAATGGGCACAGTATTTCTAACATAAGGGGCGGCGTAAGCCACATAACTTTGGGCTAGGCTTATAAATGCCCTAGGGCAGTTAGCCTAGTATAAACCTATGAACCTATGAACCTATGTCCCATATATAAATGTTGACTACTCACAGGTCCATATGACAATACCTGCATGCACTTTATAGCTTCCATATCACAGTTATAATCTCCCAAGTTTCAAATGTGTTTACTGATCTAATGATCCAAGAGCATGATAGCTATGTAGTAAGCTACTGTGGCCAGAGCCGTCACATCCATAGTGGGTGACATCACAGGCATAGTTACCTGGAGTGGGGAGGAGGTAAAAGAGTTGTTTAGCAGATGACAAAGGTAAAGCTCAGTGGAAAAAGTGGCTTCTCACTGGGAAGCAGTAATACCCGCTCTCATAACAGGATGCAAACACACATACACACCCAGGGATTCACAGACACAGTAATACACCCACACACTCAGGGATTTACAGACACAGTAACACACACTCTGACACATACACTTGCCAGTGTTGGGATGAGAACCCCTGCCTATATGCAAATCATCATTATAGTACTATGCAATTACAAGATGTGCTGCAGAGACTACACATGTACAAGTAGTCAGAATGGCCTAAGATCAAGGACATCAACAGGGATACTAGATTGCAGTGACTGTATGAGGGGAGGAGGGTTCATCAGTAGCCTATGTAACAACAAGCTTCACCCCAGGGTGTACATGTTCACAGGTGGTTAGAATGCCCTTCTAAGATTGATGACATCAACAGGGATACTAGATTGCATTGCGTGGATGGGGGGGAGGGGGGTCTTATTATTTCACTATGGTAAAATACAGCCTCACTCCAGCGACCGGACAGCCACACACACACACACACACACACACACACACACACACACACACACACACACACACACACACACACACACACACACACACACACACACACTCTGTGGCATTCGCAAATATATACATCTATGTCACACACATACAGACACTTGACATGTATGATATTCAAACACCTGCCTTTGTCTTGCTTTCTACACTTCACTCTGTACAGATGTCCACAACAGTGTACAGGAGAGTGTAAAAAACATTTTTGATGTATTCCCCACCATACGTGGCATATATGGACAAACACACACCCACATGTGCCAGTACTGTGAATCAAACACCTGCTTATCTCATGATAGGTATTACAGAGTTACAGCACTATCTCATGCACTACAAAGTGTAATGACTCTTTCCTTTGCCAACTGTGCTGATATATGCACAATATATGCACAGGGGAGGTGTTACTGTTACAGGTGTCAAGAGGTTTGCCTTCAGTGTCAGCCTTACTGCATTCTACATTGTGTGTCTTCCCCTTCAATTAACAAAACCATAGCTTAGCAGTTACACAGGGTATTGTAGGGATGGTTATAACACACCTGTGAGCTGTCCTCAGTAATCATTCACCTGCAAAGTAGCCCCACCACTTAGTAGTTATGTCCAAACATCTGTCCATACCTAAAGTACAGCTTACTGTACTTTGAGCATATCACCATATACAGTTGGCAATGTTGAGGCTGCATTGCAACTGCATGATGTATTAAGACAATGGTCACCTTCAAACATCAGACACTGCACACACATGGAATCTAAGCACACATAAATACATGTACACATATGCAGTCTCCATCAGTAAGTGGACTAGCAGGTCAAGAGGATACATTCCACACCTTTCCCACACCATGTCTGAAACCTAGCTGAGCATTACACCATAATGAATGTTGCATTCATGTACCGGTAGGACACAAAACCACCTTCACTGAGTAGCTAAGTGTACATTTATACCAACAGCACATATCAGCAAGACACACACAGCAATATTCCATGTCATGATCCCACAAACTGTTAGTTGACCATTCCACTGTGAAGCCAGGGCACTGTAATGGTCAACAGTGAGCACATCATATTTGCCATGCACACATCATATTTGCCACACACACCTCATGATTACTGGAAGAGTGCCAGCAATGTGCTCTGTTTGAGCTAGGCATTACACATATTCAAGCATGTGCGAGGTCTGTGGCTTGTAAACATCTCACCCCAGCACGTTCTGGCTATTGTGGTAATAAGGTTAATGTCCAGACAGCACACAGCATGCATTGTTGACATGGGGTATATGTAGGAGCTGTCAGTCACACATGGCTGTACATGTCATAGACATATCACCTGTAACTACTCAGGAACATACAGAGCATAGCTGTATTTACCTGAATCTGTCAATACAGGCCATGTGTGTAGGTCCTATGATCCTGTTATTTGGGTATGTTTGTATGCATTGCATTTGTTGGACATGTCTAATGACATACATGCCACATGGGTTGTTCTATGATATGATAGGTGTCATGGGTGACCAGTAGAGAGGGAATATTACCTCTGTCAACATAGATACCAAACCTTATGTACTGTTAGGATTCAGCAGCCATGGACCTATCTTCCATGTGCATGTGTGTAATGAATGTAGCCACCTGTATGTACAAAGGACAACAACAGCTATGGTATTTTCATTTATGTTGTATGAGTGTGGGATGTACATATCCAGGGCAGGTACATCTAGGCATATCCAACCATGAGGGTGTTGTTTACTGGTGTACAGCAATGGTCAACTGTGTTAATGCTGAGAACATCCGAGGGACCCTGGTATGTGTACAACTGACCTGATTACAAACAGTGGTATTATTGCATTGCATAACACATTATGCAACTGTGTCAGTACATGGGTACTTTGCACAGTTGATGTAGGGCTAGGTACAGTCCACCAGTCGAAGGGTATTTGGTGTTCTACCATACTATTTCATACCACATTTATGGATGTGTGTTGGTAGTCTGAGGACATGGTGGTGGATGCATATGAGGATACAATCTAGAATGCAGCTTTTGCCACTGTCACCTGTACCTGACTAATCTGTGATGAATTATCTTGGAGCAGTGGTCTTTGCTTGTGAGTAGACTTTATGAATATGTGGACACCACCACCTGGTGTGGTCCATACCAGTGTTATGGCCCACATATCTGGATCTGAGTTATATGGTGGTAGTGCTATTGTGCACTTCAGATCCTTCAGCCAGGTGTTCCTCACTGCACAGATGTCAGTATTCCCCTTTGTAGGTCCTACATTGAGCAAATGGATTACAAAAGGCACACATCTTGCACTGGATAGCATAAGCATCCGATGCAATTGTCCTGTAGGTATCAGGGTGTTACTTCTGTGTTTAGGATATTTGCCTTGGAATGGCACTATATGGGTAAATGAGGCCTAGGTATTATCCGCACTCCCTTGAGTCATGGATGCATGTGATCTGTGACAAAGGCTTGTCTTCTTTCAGTCATGATATCCCGGAATGACAGAAACTGGACAACCTCATAATTACAGCAGAACATTGGCTCATTGTTTTGGTCAAGCAGTTGCCTCTCGTACCATGACATCACTGCGAGTGGCAGTATTGTGTTTGGTATCATATGCTACATCTAAGGTGATGGACAGCAGCAGATGTTGTGTAGATGACCAATGTCAGATATACTTAGTGGACCGGTCCTGCTAATAATGACAACTACTAACACAGCCGGGAGAGGTCATCTTGACACCTGCACCTCAGTACCATTAGACAATGGGGCTCACATATTATGCTTGCACATGCCACTGTTCCAAGTATAATGCCACTGTCCACAACCTGATATCAATGTATGCATTTCAGGGCAGCAATGTGTGTGACACATGCTGTACATTGCATCCACCTGTGTGTCCCAGTTAACCAAGTGTCTGTCACTTCCACACATGCATAATTGTGTATACTTCACATATGTATGGCAGTACTTCATGTACATGTATGCATGTGTATCACACAGCACAGACTCAGATATATAATTTACGGGCCACATACAGGTATCTGGTAGTAAACCTGTATGATGCGCATATATACTGACAGTTAAGATGTACATAGCTGTAAACCTGTGTGTTTACAATAGGAGTTCTTTACAATGTGTTCTGTGCATCTAAGTGTATGAGCATGCACACTGTCACCTTCTGTGGTTAGAATTAGAGTGTATCCCAAACAGCCCTGTGCTACTAAGTGTATGAGCATACTCACTGCCACCTTGGTTAATTGAGTCAGTGCATCCAAACAAGCCCTTTGTTTCTAAGTGTATGAGCATGCCCAGTATAACCTTGTGTAGTTGTAGTCAGAGTGCATCCCAAACAGCCCTGTGCTACTAAGTGTATGAGTGTGGTTGTGTGTGTGTATTTGTGTCTGCATCCTGTCATGACAGTGGGTTTTACTGCTTTCCAAAGAGAAATCACCTTTTGCTCTGGCCTTTATCCTTGTCATCTGCTAAACCACCCTTTTCTCCCCTCCCCACTGCAAGTAATCAGTCCTGTGATGTCACCCAGCTCAGAAGCAAAATCAGATTAAGTGTAATTGTATGCGTTCTGTGGCACATACCCCAACTGCATACAACTCTACTGGTTACCTTTACATAGGCAAGACTTGTAAGCACAATACTGGCAAGTGTGTGTGTGTTTGTGTGTGTGTGACTACCCTGTAGCCAGACATACACATGTGTTATGTCTTTTAACATCTGTACACCATGGTAGTCATCTGTGGTGAGTGGAGTCTACAAATTATTACATAGGAATAGAAAGGAATAGACAGTCAAGAACGACTACTGTTGGGTATGTTATTTTCCTATGTCACTGTCGAGCAGTGACACAGAAGTGGCCCCGGGGTGTAAGTCCCTACCCGTAATTCCCCCACCAAAATGCTACAATCCCCAGGGTATATTTCCTTAGCCATCAATCCCCACCCCAAACTCCACATTTTTTATTTTTATTTTATTTTATTTAACATTTGTTGACCGGGAATGTCCGACTAGGTTCCACAGAGCCTGTTTTCAGCGGAGGCCCGGGGAGAAATGCTCCACATACACAACAACCATCCCTTCTCTGGTGAACTGATTAAGATATAAATGTTATAATTGAAGAGTTACCTCTGTTTTATGTACACGTCAATTCCTTTGGAACCCTTCTGTGTCACAAAGGGTGTTCAGACATGTGTGTGTATATGTATATATATATATATATATATATATATATATATATATATATATATATATATATATATATATATATACACACATATATGCCTATAGCTGTGTATGTGTAGATGCATATATATATATATATATATATATATATATATATATCTATGTGTGTGTGTGTGTGTGTGTGTGTATGTGTGTGTGTATACACATCCCGTAAGCGCATATATTTATGTAGTATTTAGTTATAGCAGTTGTACATAAGTAGACTTATCTATGTTGTTCCACAGAGTACAGTACATTCAAAGGTACTGTACATATGTACGCAAAGTGACTGTCTCATTTGTTTTCAGTACTGTGGAATACCTGTAGTAAAATGTGTATTATAAAAGCCATGACACATATATACAACCCGATGGTTTAGTGGTAAGTCCAGTGACCTTGGTGTGCATGGTCCACCATTCAAGACCTGCAAGGGTTGTTGATAATGTCATTTAGGACTGAATAAGACAGTTGTAAGCAGGTGTAAATGTGTTTCGCTGCAGTAAGCAGCAGGTGCACACAGGTAAAAAACATGTACAACTCGCATTACACTTGAAATGCCCTTCTTTGGCAATCTTGCTGATGTCACCCACCTAGAAATATATCTCTGGGGCTGCAGTAACCCAGTAATCTCTGTAGCGTGTCCTGTAACTGTGCAATGCTGTAGTGTGATAAGCTAGTTTGGTAGGTGTTCTAATTCCAGACTTGACAACTGTGTGTGTCTGTCTGCCTGAGAAGGGAAAAATGCTTTTTAGAGTATGCACACTCCTTACAAGTCATATACTCAGCTTTGGCAATGATGATAATGTCACCCACCTAGAAATACACCTCTGGGACTACTGTAACCCAGTAATCTCTGTAGTACATCCTGTAGCTACGTAATGCTGTAGTGTGATAAACTAGCTAAGTAGGTGTTCTAATCACAGACTTGCCAACTGTGTGTGTGTGTAGCTGTCTGTCTGAGAAATCAGCAATACTTTTTAGGGGACGTACACTCCTTACAATTCATATACTCAACTTTGGCTAGGATGCTGATGTCACCCACCTAGATATACACCTGTGGGATTGCTGTAACCCAGGAATCCCTGTAGCATGTCCTGTAACACTGTAATGCTGTAGTGTAATAATCTAGTTTAGTAGGTGTACTAATCCCACACTTGCCAACTGTGTGTGTGTGTCTGTCTGTCTGTCTGAAAAAAGAACAATGCTATTTAGTATACACACACTCCTTATAATTCATATACTCATCTTTGGCAAGGATGCTGATGTCACCCACCTAGATATACACCTCTGGGACAGTTGTAACCCAGGAATCTCTTTAGCGTGTTGGGTAACTGCATACTGCTGGAGTGTGATTTAGAAGTGTGGTTGGGCTCCATCTACAACCATGGCAGTTATATATGTTTTGTGTGTGTTTCAATTCCTGTGTAGGGAGCAATGCATTATAGCCTACTCACTTGCAGGACATTTACAATGCCCTACTTTGGTAATCCTGCTGATGTCATTCCTTGTCAAATACACCTCTGGGGAAGGCATTCCCTAGTAATCCTTATGGTGCATCCTATAACATCTCCATGCAATAGTGCAATATCAGTCTTGGTCATGGGTTCTATACCCACACATGTCAGTTATGGATGTGTTGTGTGTGCGTCTCACTGTCTGTTTTGTGAACAATGCATTTTGGGCAACTCACTTGCAGGAAATTTAAAATGCCCTACTTTGGTAAACCTGCTGAGGTCATTCCTTGTGAAATACACCTTTGGGGATGGGGTAGTCCAGTAATCTCCATAGCGTGTGCTATAACTGTGTAGTATTGTGATAAACTAGTTAGGTAGGAGTTCTATTCCAAGACAAGGCATGTGTGTGTTTGACAGTCAAAGCCTGTGTGGAGGTGGCTGTGAGTGTCTAACCACTGGACATGTTGAGGAGTGGGTTTTGTAGTTTTACTATATGGTGGCAATATTATATATCACAATGTCCACCTCACAAGGATTACAGATTTCAATCAGCCAAGAGACTGGGTTGGCAAGCCATACCCCTACATCTGGCAAAAGGCCTGGTGAACAAAGTAAGCAACCCTACTATCACCCAGAATACGGTCTGAACCTATGTGTTATACACAAACACACTTGCCTAGAAAATCCCGCTATGTAGCTAGTATCCTGCACATTGTTGACAGATAGTAGGCATGATGTGATTGCAGTGGGCTGTAGAGGGCATGGCACCTTGTCCACCAGTACAATAGGCACATAATTGCAGACAATGCACCTTCACTATGTTACCCACTGGATGCCTGCAACATATGTGGTGCCATCAAATATAATCCATGAAGGACATACAATGCCTTACACACATGCTCTGTATGGACAGATGCTATTGACACCAGGGAATACCTGTATCATGCTATCAATGCAGGTGCAAGGTCAACCTGTTGTCTATTAGCAGGTCCTGCCACACCAGGCCAGGATTGGCACATCTGATGATAACAATCTCTGTACATAATGTGCCAGGCCAACCAGGTACACTTAAACATGTCACTGTACATTAATGTGGAACGTGCACATCCCAGGCAATGTCCATGTCAAGGACTATCAAGCACAGCCATGGCATGCATTGCAAAGCAATGGCCACACACAATAGTAACCAGGATGACAGGATGGTTAATACAATACCCATCTGTGTGGGACATTGCAGACACTACACCCCTGAACCACACTGCAGACCATTGTCAGGTGGCCTGATGCCAAGGATTACCCCTCACCCAGCCTTGTATAGCCAACCACTACACACCCATGAAGCAATGCTCACATGCATGTCAGTACTGGCACCTTGTGTCTGCGTGTGGGGTGTGATGTTCCCAACCACAGTTACACCCAGTATAACTCCCATCGGCATACTGACTGATGTCAGACACGTTCACATGCCTTAGCCTATAGAACCTCAGGATAAGCCCTGTGGTGCATGTAATACCTGTGCATTACTATAGTGTGGCAAACTAAGTAGTTAAGAAGTGTATTTGAGAGCCTGCCAAAGTGTGCCAATGTGTCTGAGTCCCTTAGAGAGTGTGGTTGTGTTGACACTGACATCTGTTCATGTGGACAGCCATGTGTGCTACACCTAATGTATGTCTACTATATCTCTGTTGCAGATGTTGCTCACCAGCACACATATATGTTCTTATAGCACACCAACATGTCAACTATGCGGCACATGGAATAACTGCATGCACTTGTAATAGTAATGGCTAGTCAGTCAGGGGTTTGAACCCCAGTACTGGTAGGTGTGTGACAGAAAATGCTTAGGTTTTATTCTCCCAGCCCTTCTCTGATGTACTTTGCCTCTGTCTGTCCCTCCCACACACTCTCTGGTGGATGTGGAGATGTACACCTGCTCAACAGCAGCTTGTGTTTTGTAAGTGATGGTCATGATCAGGTGATGGCCTGGGCACCTACTGCAGTCCTCATCTAGTGGATTGCATATGGAACAGCTGTGGTGACATTCCCATAGCCAATTGCATGGAAACACAGTACAATACCTAGTAACATCATGTTGGTGTTTGCCCATGACAGTCGCTGTGAGTGGAACCTGGATCTGGTGTTTGGTAAATAGCATCACAGAAGAAATCTGGATATTCTTCAAAAAACATACACAGTGGAAAATAGCCTAAAGACAGGAGGGTGATGTGCCAGACATGACTACAGCATGTACGTGTAGCTATGCTTCATTCAGACTACTGCCAATTTAACAGGTCATGTGTGGTAATGGCTAGTCTGCATGTTTTAATAACTGACAAGACAGTGCTCTGTTTGTGAGGAAACACCCATCTGTAGGGTCATCTGTGGACTGGTCAGTGTGTGAAACCATTTGTTTCTTTTGTTACTGACAGAACACCCATCTGTGAACTGCAGAAGCATAGTGTGAGGATTGCAGTCAGTACACGGTGACAGTGAAGAGAGTTACTGCCATCACATCTCTGATTGGACATATGTCACATGAAACAGTGGTATGACAGTCACTGTCTGAGGTTATCACAGTGACATTCCAATAATGGGCCACTGTTCATAGCTGCAGTCACAAGTCATCTACACTTTGGACTAATGTCATGCAGTATATATGCATTTGTTGTGCTCCCTCTGAAATTTATGACAGCTGTTGTCTTGGGTTGATGTAATATCTATGCATGCTGTTATGAGCAATCCTGAATGCTGTTGTCTATTGCTAAGCCTTATCTGTGTTAAAATTGCAACACCATAGGCAGCATGGGAATGGAGGTCCCAGCAGAACCACTTGTCCCACTTCAGCTGGCCATGGCACCACGGCACCAGCACACCTGGGGCCCAGCCTTGGACCTCCACCTCTGTTGGCTCTGCACCACCTTCTGGTGGAACCGACACTGATGATTAGGTTTGCCCCCCCTAAAGCAGGTCCAGACAGGAACTTGTCAGCCGTTGTATAGTCCAGGCCATTGTGCGTAGGGGGCTCAGTAAGGGGTTTTGAGGCCAGCTACGCCAGCTCGAGGGTAGAGTGGCACATTTAGAGGGTGAGCTTGCCCCTCCTAGAAAGCCCCCAGCACAGCCACCTTTGCGGCTGTGAAGGTGCAGTGGTGGTTGCCCATGGGTAGGGACCTCTGTCCAACTGTTTCCATTTGGGGGCTCATGGGCTTGTGACTGGAAAACACCCCTCCCTATCCAAGTTGTATCCCCCCATATGTGTCATATACCACCCGTGTATGCTGTCTTCTGTCTTGTCTGTCATCCTACCCAACTTATCCTCCATGAGCATACCTACTCTCCTTCTGCAACATCCCACTCTCACCTTACGAAAACGGAAACAAAAGGTCAATCTGTTCCCAGAACAACTTTTGCCCCATACATAGCTGCCCATTTCACTCATGGGTCCTCCAGACACATGTAACCTTTTTAATTTGAATCACAACATACTACTGTTGTCCTCATCCCTCTCTCAGGCAATGATCCTGGTATGCACATGACTCCTAAAAGTTCCAGGTACACATGATGCAGATGACCCCATTGTACACACAACACTACCGGTCCCTCTATGGTTAACCCATTTAACTTTTTAATGATGATGATGTTGCACACAGCACCTTGAAAGAGTACTGTTCTCACATATTGATTGGACAAGAACTGTTTTGTTAATGTAAATAAAATGCTCAAAGTAATGTATTTGGGCAATGTACAGATATTTGTGTGTATTAATGACACATGTCTGTCTGAGGCAGTCTTGATATTACATAGGACAACACCACTACATAATACAGGAGTTGCAGGTGTTTCCCTTTTCATTCTTTTTTAATGCTTTGTTGTCACATGGTATGTTCTTGATATATCTATATATATATATATATATATAGCTATATATGTATATATATCTGGACATAAACACACACACACACACACACACACATACATCTACATTATGAAATACATTCCTATACTGCTGAATGACTGTGCTGGATGATATGTTTGTGATAACATCCAATGTCTGCATATCTGCCATGGCTTAGTGGCAGATCACATTGGCTGTGGTATGCAGGGTCCTAGTTTCGAGTCTTGCAGAGGCTGTTTATTTTGTTGCTGGGCAGAACAAGGGCCGTTGGATATGGAGTGATTAAGGCACTTTTAAGCAGTTGTAAATGGGTGTGCGCGGGTTTGCACGACGATAGGCAGTGGCTACTTTTGGTTACAGTTCCTTACACTCGGTTACCTTCTTGATTGCTTAACCTGTGTAGGCAGTGCTTACCCCCCATGCAAACAGGCTGAAACCTGCTCACTGCTGCTTAAAAGTGCTTACTCCTGCTGACCCCGACACTAATTTCTTTAAAAGAAATGAAAAAAGGGGTGATAGGAAAGTGATGAAAAAGGGGCACAAAGAGGGAAAGACAGTAGGCAAGGTAGCTAGGGATGTGCAGGAAGAGTGTAGGGAAGGTCCATAGCTGTCCATTTCTTCTACAGCAACAGCTGTGCATATGCAATAAATCTGGCGGTAAATTTGGACACTCACAACCCTGAGAGAGGGGTGAGGACAACAATAGTATGTTGTGATGCCAATTAGAAATGTTTACATGTATCCAGTGGACACGTGTGTGAAATGAACAGCTATGTATGGGGCATGCTTTTTTTGCAGGAACAGATTGCCCTTTTTTCTTTTATGTTTACGTGAGAGTAGGATATTGGGGAAGGAGAGTAGGTATGATCAGGGAGGATAGGTTGGGTAGGATGACAGACAAGACAAACAAGATGCATACAGGGGTGGTATATGACACATGTGGGGGGGCACCTTGGATGGGAGGGGTGTTTGGAAGTCACAAGCCCATGAGCCCACAAATGGATACAGTGGGACTGAGGTCCCCACCCATGGGCAGTCACCACTGCACCTTCACAGCCCAGAATATGGCTGTGCTGGGGGCTGTCTAGTTGGAGCATGCTCACCCTCTAGTTGCACCACTCGTCCCTCAAGCTGGCATAGGTGGTCTCGAATCTCCCTGACGAGCTCCCTATGCACCACGGCCTGGACCGTACCATGGGTGACAGGTTCTTGTCCACTCCTGCTCCCATCCTTTGTGGCGGTTCCACCCAAAGGTGGTGCAGGGCCAACAGACGAGGAGGTCCCAGGCTGAGCCCCAGATGTGCTGGTGCCCAGTGCCATGGCCAGCTGAGGTGGGACAGGTGGGTCCACTGGGACCGGTCTTCCCATACGAGCTATGGTGTAGCATGTTTAAGGCAGATATGGGTTAGTAATAGGCAACAGCATTCACAATTAGTTATAACAGCATGCATATTACCCAGGGCATCAGATATAAAATATTTGCAGAGCAGGCAGAACACATGCATATATGGGTAAACAGTGGCCATTACAACAACGTGCAGGTTTCTTTGATGGCAACAGGACACCGATATGGGAGTATTTTTAACATGGCACATGAATAGAAACAGATGTGAATATTTATAAACCAATAGGAAATATGTGCCAACAAAAGATAGGAGTGTGGACATACCAATTGAGTTGTGTAAATTGGTTATTTTTGCACATATGGTAGGGATGAGATAGAGAGAGTTTTATTAACAACTAATAAATCCTTGTAGTTTCCACAATATTCATAGTCACTGCAGTGGTCTGTCCCTTACATGTATTATTACACTACCCAGTGGCAGTAAATTGTACAATGGTATGTTTGTAGATTATTATACATGGGACCTGTGTCTTACGTGCAGGCTTGACAAGATGCAGGTGTTAATGCAACATGTTTTGAGACTGCTGTCATACACTTTGGGTGAGATGCTGGTATGACAGGTATGTTTGCATGTACATTCTCTGACTATGTACAGGTCTGACTATCAGTTATGTGTCATTAACAGCTGCCTACATTTCATGGATCATCACACTAATCTGTCAGGGACACAGGGCAAAAGGCAGGTGATGTGGGCCATTTATCAGGACATACTGGACAGATTGGAACAGTTGAGGGGTATGAATATGCATACCACTTTCTATATGAGCATTCTAGCAAACTCTGTACAGTTGTTAAGTGTATATATGCTTACAGCTTTCTCTCTGAACATTCTAACTAACTGTGTGCAGTTGTGTGGAATGATTATGCATACAACTTACTGGTGCTCCTGGGATCCAAAGCCCTGCTGTGTGTGACAAAAGCATTACAGTTAAGATCACTGTACACTATGCTATCAGGCAATTGCTGTGAGGCTTTGCAATGTATTTAGTCTAATATGACTGACCGGTTTGCACTTCCAACATTGTTATACAGCACTTCATACACATTTTATTTGCATACCACAGTGTGGGTAACACTGCTTACTACAACGGTACTATTTAATAACTGCAACAGTACAACAACATATGACTGCAGAGTAAACAGAAGTAATGCAGGGGTTACACCTTTATTCACAGCATATTACACAATTCTGTATACTGGTACAACACTTTCTGAGGCTCTTACATTTATTTGTTATGACAGTACATGCAGGCTATTTACTAACCTGCCACGCGACGCATCCTTTGCAGCCTAGCATCATAGGTTTGCTGGTTCGCAGCTCACTCATCTGCAGCTGTCAGAGAAGTATAATGATATTTAGCCATACCTACCCATAGTATACACAAGCTAGGCAATTAACTACATAGTGGAAGGGGTTAAAACAGTTTTTCTAATTTAACTGCAGTCTGCTCTGATCGTTTTCAGTCCCATCTTTTGTGTTTTACATAGTGGAAGGGGTACTTACTCACTTCTGGGGTATTCTGCATCTGCCTTGCTTCCTGGATCCACTGTTCCTGGAAATCCCCCCTCCAGCACTTCAGGTCTGCATGGTGGTGCCTGACCTGCTCACCAGTCCGGGGGATACCTGTGGCACTAGTAAGGTCATGGGTGAGACTGTCACAGGCCTCCGTTTTGTACTGCCAGCCCTGGTACTGGCCCTGCAGTAGTATCCTGTCATGGTGCTTTACCAGGAGCCATACCATGAATTTGGATTCCTGGATGCCCCAGAGCTGCGCTCTAAAGCAAGTGCCTTCTCCCACTCCAGCCATTCTGCCTGCAGGGGGATGCTACAACCAGTTATGAGCCATATTCCCACCTCTTCGGTTTAAGTAGGGCTGGATTCCTGCACCTTTTCGCAGTTGGCCGGTTTCAAAAAGGCTAAGCTATGTCTTATTCATTACAGGTTATATATGTGTCTGGTATCCGTGATTCATGTGTACATACACTATATGGGGTCATGGGGACTTCATAACTTTATTACAGTGACACCTCAACTCTATGTTTACTGCAATACTCCAATTTACATATTTATGGTCTCTGGCAGGTTATAGAACATTACACTGTACATAGATTCAGTTCACATGTTTGATTAGATTTCCCTGTGGTAAGGATTAGTTTCCTGATACCTCCTTTATATGTATTGCTATCATGGCATAGTGATCTACTGTGACTGCGATGTACAGGGTCCTGAGTTCTAGCCTTGCAAAGGCTGTTTATTTTGTTGCTGGCCAAAACACGAGCTGTTGGGTACAGAGTGATTAAGGCACTCCAAAGCAGTTGTGAGCGGATATGCGCAGGTTTGCACAGAGCTAAGCAATGCTAACCTCCGATTACAGTTTCTTATACTCAGTTAGCCTCTGCATTGCTTCACCAGTGTGGTACTCGCATACTAGCGGCCAAAGAGGCTTACACCCGCTTGCTCCTGCACTTGCAAATGCACTGCATTTGTTGTTTGCTTCAGACAGTTACACCCCCTGGGTGGGGGTGAGGACTACAATAATACCTTGTGATGCTTATTACATCGGCTTCCATGCCTACAGTAGGGTGTTGCAACCATGTGTTCATAGGTGTTGTGTAGTGGGTTATGCAATGACAGATATGATTATACCATACTTAGCCATATAAACTGGACTGTGCTGCAGTGGGACCCGTATCGGGAATTGCTGCCTATTAGGTGTAAGCATGCCGGTTGACTGTACAGAATCCGCAGCCTGTCCAGAGTTTCACTTCATACTATTGGTGTGTTCCTCTTACAATCTGCACCTGTCTGGCAAATACCTGGGAACTGACACCATTAAATACAGACAAAAAATAGGACCCCACATCCTTCAGCTGAGTCATGCTAATGCATAACCAATTATTCTGTCAGCTTTCTAAGGTTGTAAGTGGAATATGTGCTTTCTGTCCCTATTTGTTCCCCCAACGGTTTATGTTCTGTCCAGTGGTTTTGCTCTTAGGGGTTGAGAGGTATGGGCGTAAGCTCTGCCCATTTCGGAATATTACTTACATCCATGGGGTGGTCCTAATACAACTGCGCCAGCCAACACCTGCATGCCTAGGCCAATAATTGCATACCCATAATTCCCCCACCTGCCCCTCCTCTACAGCACTCATCTTTACTGTGGGTGAAGGTGGGGTCTAACCACACACTGCCCACTCTCCATGTGTCAGGACCCATGTCGTATTTTGTGTCGACCCATGGGTCATCTGGCTTGCACAACCTACTGGTCCATGTACGTATACAGCCTGGTTGGATGAATCATTACAGGAACTGACTCTGATGATCATTCATTTTTGGGGTGTCCCACAAGGGACATTGAGGTCTTTGTTTCAAGATTAGACCTGGCAGGTCTCTCCCACTGGTAGTATCCTGCCTGTGGTCTGGGAAGCAGTGCTATGTTTACTGGTATCGTGTGTTTGTAAGTTTCACCTGTCTAAGTGGGAGTGGTTGATGCTACGTGTTACACATTTGTTGATTGGACCCCTCACCCCCATTTGCATGGCCTGTGAACATATGTAATTCGTAACTCCTGTATCATATCTTAGCTATTTACATGTGTATATTTACACACACACACACACACACACATATGTATATATATATAAATATATATATATATATATATATATATATATATATATATATATATATATATATATATATACATTATTATATACAGATATATCTGTATATGTATGCATACATGTATATATTTATATATTGCTGTCTATGTATATCTAACAACATATGGGTGTATGGGTGTCTGCATATGTATATATCTAAATGTGAGTATGTATATGTATTCCATCTCTGTATGTATACATTTGTACTACGGAGAGGAAGAGATATGTCTTCATGTAGCTATGGGTAGATATACACACACATTCCTCTACATATTTACATCTACATCTGGTTATTCCGTTCTTTGCCATGTAGATTAGACTTTGCTGCAGTGGGACTCGTAGTGGGTGTGGCTGCAAGTTGGGCGATGCCTCTGCCCAATTAACACTGTTGCTTACATCCCTGGGGCTGTCCGTATAGACCCACATCAGCCAACACTTGCAACACCTAGACCCATAACTTGCTACCTATAGTTCCCCTACCCGCAGCTCCTCAACAGCACCTATCCTTCCTCTGGGTGCAGGTCAGGTCTGAACACACCACTACACGCTGCCCACTCTCCACTTCACGGGACCCATGTCGTACATTGTCAAGACCCATGGGTCATCAGGCTTTCCCACCCTTGTATTCCGGGTATGTACCCACCCCAGCCAGAATGGTCATCATATTACCTTCCATTTATATGTCAATTTTTGGGGCGTCCTGCAAGGGACACCCCTGTCTGTGTTCCAAGATTCGATTTCATGGGTGCACTCTGTACCCCCCAGTTCTATCCTGCCTGTGGTCTGGGGAGCAGTGGACTATTTACATTGTTTGTGGGTTTGTGTGAATGTTTCCTCTGTCTGGCTTGGGGGGGGAGGTCATGCTACATGCTACATGTTTCTTGCTTGGGCCCCTCACTTCCATTGGCATAGCCTGTGAACATATGTCATTCTTGGGTGCTGTTTCCTATCATAGCTGTATATCTGTGCATATCTATGCACACACACAAACACGCACACACATATGTCTGTAACCTCCGGTTACAGTTTCTTACACTCAGTTAGCTTCTACTTTGCTTAATCTGTATAGGCAATGCATACCCCTGTGCAAACACTCGTAAACACGCTTACTGGTGCTGACAGATGCTTACAACTGCTTATTTATGCTTAAACCACTACACTATTGCTGTGCTGTTTCATTTGCATATATACCCATATACCCATGGATTCTAGTTCCCCAAACACCCAACCCAACACTTTGACACAGCAGTCATCCATTCTCCAGTGGGATACACAGTGTATCCACACCACTACACACTGGCCACTGTCTACTCCTGTAGACCCATCCCATCGGTTGACTCACTCCACTATCCTCAGTCATCCCAAACTTTTAGTCCACAAACAGTGGTGAAATGAGTGACCAATAGGACACTATTTACAATTTTTGGGATGTCCCACCTGGGACACACATGTCTTTATTTCAAGATTTACTCCCTTTAACAAGACACTACAATAAATTAATAACTATGACTATGTGGTAATGCACACGTTACACATGAAAGCTAGTAATGCATGCGTTCTGCGACATTATATTACAAATAGGACCGGTTTAGTGATTGGCATTGCTGTAGCAGGCAGATCACAGGAATGATTCCACTATTTCATAGTGAGAAAGTCCTCACAATTTATTTTTTGATAACAGCACTGACTTAGGACAAAGTACACACTTCTGCATTTTTGCAGATCCGTCCCTTCCCTCTTATGTACAACCTATTATTATATCTACTGTCAGGTTTGTCATGTTATTTATCTGCAAAAGGAATGCATGTGTTACAGGGAATGTACTTCTACATATACATGTATGCATGTGTGTATGCATATATACATATAACAAACTCGCTGACCTCCACAAGGTGGTCCAATTAGAACCAGGCCATCCAACCCTGACACGCCTGGATCTATAATTTCAAACCCATGGTTCCTCCACCCCACCCGAGTTCGACATACATGCAAACCATCCATTCTCCGGTTGCTATCCCAGCCTTGACACACCTCCACACATTGCCCTCTCCCCAGCATTAGGGACCCTACACGTATGTTGTCCCAACCCATGTATCATCAGGCTCTCCCACAATTTGGTCCTTGAACATACCTGCCCTTGCTTGTGCAATGGTCGGAAGTCCACTCTGCCTAGCAATTTTTGGGTAGTCCCACCAGGGACTACTCTGTGATTGTTTGTAAAGTAGACTTAGCAGATCAACAATGTTGCTCCCACTGGTAGTGTCCTGCCTGTGGTGTGGGCAGCAGTGATTTGCTCACCCCTGCCCAGCTTGATATGACATAAGCTGACAGCACTAAATAATACTGGGGTTGCTGTGGATTCCCTTCTCATTCTTTTTGTATGCGTTATTGTCACGACGTTCATTCTTTAGTTCTGAAGAGGCCCGTCCCTGATTAAGTTGAGAGCTATGATGCAACATTCTGGGGCAAAAATAAGGAAAATTTGTGAGATATGATTTAAATTTATTAAAATAAGATAAGAGTATTGCACATTAATAAAATAGTTATAGCTTTAATTCTGAAAATAATTTAATATTGTTAAATAACTGACATACGATTCCTTATCACCAAGTCTTCAGCATTGAAGCCTTTTGGGTAAGTGTTAGCCTGGCAAAGACCATTCTTGTTTTAGACTGGCTTTGGTTGAGATGTAACCTGACCAATGATAGGGGAACTACTGGTGTAGTGCATAATGGAGTTATACTGATGAGGACTATATCCAGTATTCTGATCCTCAAGTATGGACATGAACTAATTGGTCTATATGAAATCTCAGAAGCACTGTGCCATATTTATGGTAGTACAGGTTTTCCAGTCAACAGAATGATAGTTGAAATCCACAGGAGAATAATATTAGGTTCAATGGGAAGAGATTTCAGTTTGTTTAGACATTCTTTGTGGGTTGCAGGCAACATTGCATGGATACGATAGCTGGTTATAATGTGGTATAGATTTTTATTTATGATAAGCAGGATAAGGAGAAGCTCAAGATCATTGTAATACCTTATGAGTCGAGGTATCAGGAATATGGACACTACCGTTCCAGCAACATAGTCATTTTTGGCATTGGTTCTGAAAGAGTGGTAAGCACTGAAACCTGGCATGAGGAGATGCTGTAACTACACTGAAACTATGTTTGAGTAATTATGTCAACATCTATGTCTATATTACTGAGGATGAGGAAGGCTTGTGAGGAGTGCTACTTGCAATATAGGCTTTTAACATTGGACAGTGCTACCTTTATATAATCTTGATTTAGTTTGACTATGTTGGTAGTTTAAAGAGACTGACTTTGACAAAAAAGTCATAATGGAGGGAGGAAAAATCTTTAGCTAATATATTAAAGCCATATCGTGAGAGGTGCAGGTCATCCACAGCAAAGCTGGTAGGACTGACAATCATCTCATTCCTGTATGATACATATTGGACCTCCTTAGAATGACACCAATCAGTAAGACAATAGTCAAAGTCAATTATATAAAATCAATAATCTTTTGTTTGAATTATGGCATCATTTTGGGTGATGTAGGATGCTGCTCAAAACAAGTTTCATACCAACATCAGATGCATATTCTGAGAGTTCCATAATGTCTCTCTTCATGTGACCAAACAGGGTATGTCTCAAGTCATTCACTCCAATGTGCACAATGACTAAGTGATATGTGTACCTTAGGACAAGGGGTTTGAGGACTCTAGTGACATGGCAGATCCAGACACCTGGGAGACAGCTTACTGTTACTCTGTCCCTACTCAGCCTAGTGAGTGGTGCATCTGTGCATCTAACTATGAAGTCAGAACTGACTATGGTTAACCTGATGTCTTGCCTTGGCCTTGTTGTGTTAAGAATATTAGTTTGCCAGATGAGTGTCTGCCCTTTCTACTTCTAATGTTAATTATGTCTATGGATGCTTTTTGCTTCTAAGTGTGATACTGAATATCCTATATACCTACCCTACATCTTGGAGGTCTTTGCGATATGTGCAGGCATTTCTTAAGTACTTCAGTGTAAGATGGTTTATTTGCTAGTTTAGGACAAGGAGATCACAGCTGTGTGAGGTGGGTGTCACTACTAACAACCTGGTGGGTAATACCAATAAGCTTGGATGACAGCCTCTAAGGTTAGTATATGCTTGCAGCTCTCACATACAGATTTAGCTAATGGAAAAAAGCAATGGCTGTCAGTAAGGAAGAAACAGTTGATATTTCACCTCAGTATGCCTAATGCTATCACGCTGGCTAATGATGGCATGGGAAACTGCAACCTTATGGTTTGTATAGTCTGGTGTGTAAGGAGTACATTTATGAGGTTTGTTGTAGGCATTATTAGTGAAGTAAGCCAGTGCAGAGATAAAAGTGCAAAACATTGAAACAGTGAATAAATAGCACTAGAGTAGTTTGTGATCACAGTGAATCAGTATCAGCAGTTAAAATGCAGTAAAAATACAGCATAATAGTAGCAGTAGCATAATATGTGAATACCACATAATGACTAGCAAACAGACTTTCAATTGCAATGCAATCACAAACAAATGAGGAATACAAAAAAATGCAAAAGCAGTGGCAAGAACTTAAAGGATACTAAAAGCAGCTATCAGTTTGGCTCGGATGCTACAACAGCAGATAAGTGAAATGAGACATCATACAGAATACCTATAGCAACAGCAGTTATATAGAGATACTATGAGCACTGTATTCAGCAGCAGCAGATGTACCAGATGTATGCAAGCATCTGCAACTGTGCACAAGTGTCTGCAATAGTAGATAACTGTTATACATGCAACTGGTGCACACACCAGAGTGCTTAATAATTTGCTCTTATGGATACTAAAAACAGTGACTATCAGTCTGGCTTGGATGCCACAACAGCAGGCAATTATAAGTAATGGGTCATTTTACAGTTCACTACCAGTTTAGCTCAGATGCCGCAAAAGCAGGCAAATAAGTGAAATGGGGACTGTGCATAGTATGCCTACTTCAAAATCCGAGATCTGCAATAGACATATATGGAAATTGTGTGCAAGTGTACAGAACAGCACTGCACACGTATCCACACCTGTGCTGAAATGTCCACAACTATGCTCAGCTGAATGTTGTTTTGCACTACAGGAGACTCAGTTTAGCACTCAATGAATGTGTCAGAGGTGACACCACCTCTTATGACTTTTTTTTTTATAAATCTAGATGGTGCAAACACTTGGATCTGTCTAAAATAGTTGTAATTAGTGTGCAACCTTACTGAAAACTCAGCACTTCAATAGTAGAGGAATCAAGTTTTGAGGTCAAGTCTGAGTAGATGTCCTCAAGTGTGCTCGTGTAGTCACAGCCTAGCCAAATAGATCCTCATTCTTTCTTCCTCCCTTTCACTTTCCCTCCTCTTCACTTTTAATACATATTCAAGCATCATATCATAAGAGCAAAGGGAGAGGGCAGCAGAAATTCTATGCAGATGCTCATCATATCTTACCACAGTTTACCATTTACACAAGACATTAACTGTTTATAGCTGGCTTTATCTAGTAATAATTCAAATGACAACACTTCTACTCTATAGATTTTATAAAAGACTTTTTTCCAGCAAACACTCCAGAATTATGCCAGCAGGATTTGGCTACTGGTGTATGTACAAACCAATAAATTTATGCACAGACTGTAAATATTTATTTTACAATTCCTTGAAAGCAGGTTAAAATGTCTTTTTACGGCACTTCCACAATGTATTGCTATTCACTGAAAGTTCACTTGATTATTTTGCCTCAGTCCACACAACTTTGGTACCAGCTATTTTGAGGATATAAAATAAAGTTAACACATTTTTTTTTAAACATACTTATTAGTTTGATTTGTAGCTATTACTGAAGCTTATACTGCATTTGCTTGTCACAGCTGTTCTGAGTCTGAAAGTGTTGTTTTGAGCATATCTCTGAAAGTGAGCATATAAAAAGAGTGCCTTTGAGTGTTACTTTTCTAAGTGATTGCACTGTAGCGGTGCAGGATAATGCCTTCTCCTTTTTAGGAGGGAGACATGCGGAATAAGTTTATGATGAAAAAAACTAATTAGAAAAAAAAAAAAAACAGGTGCCGCACAAGAAGACACAGCCTGTTCACAGTGAAGATTTCCGTGCTGAGGCTACAATAAAATTCTATAACTTTGTTTATTACGGGTGTGTAAACGGAGGTTGTGCAGCACAACCTACATACCCGTAAAACACAAACTTTATATTTCTTCACTTCCCAGGAGGACAGGCAGTGGGTCTGTGTTAATCTGTGTCATGTGGCGAATTGCAGAAAACCGTGCAGGTAGACGCACACTTTGCTCTTTTTTAGCATTATTTTTTTTACTGCACGGGTATTAAGGTCCTCTTCTCATTTTTTATGCCGGCTTCTAACCTTGATCTCCATCCACCTCCTCCACACCTCACCTTTCACCTTGTGACTTTCACACCTGCAAAGTCGAATCAAACCATACGAGGATAATGTGTTTTATATAGCTCCAGGAAACAAATTAAGTCCCAAGCAGCACAACGGAGCTCTGTTTGGTATGCAACTGATACGGGTTTCTTAATCTCTCCACACGTACATGTACTGCTTCAACTTTTACTAACTATTTCCATTCAATAGAGTTTAAGAAAGACAGCTTAGTCTTGGAAATTTAAAAATAAACCTAATGCAGAAAAAAAAGTAAAAGTGAAACCACAAAGCACAAAGGGACAGTTTATTCCAGTCACTCGAGTTACTCTAATATTACGAACCCTGAACAAAGGCAATAAGTCGAGTAAAAAAAAAAGAAGAAGAAGAAAAGGGGTGGGGATGTCTCATTTGATGCTGTAGACAGCTTTGGTGCAGGTGGTGTGGATATGCATTTTTCTGTAAGAAAAAATACACTGCCCATTATCGGTTTAATTACAGATTACTTGTTAAAAGTTAACCCATAAGGGGAGAACTAAAATTACTATCCCCGGTAGTTATTTAGAAAATTACCTCAATGCAGATCACCTCACACTCGAAGACCAGTTTCAGGATCATTTGGTATTTGCATTTTAGACTGTCTTCTGACAAAAAGTTAATATACTTAATAATTACTTGACAGCTCTAACCAACGCACCCAAATTATAATGGAGATGCAGTTGGAGATGGACCGTTATAAAAAAATCATCTGACTACAACCTCCAATCGCATCTTTGATGTATTGGTCACATTTGGTGACAGGATTCTTTTGGAAGATGCACCTGATTTAGAAAGGAAAAAAAAAACACGTTTTAAAAAGGGAATGGCGCATGCCCCTGCACCCATGCCTAAATCCGCCACTGGAACAGAGTTTCAACAAGGCAGATTGTGCACCCAGGATACTGACTTAATGGGAGTTTCACTGATTGCTGAACCTCATGTCCTTGTAACAAGCAACCCATTTGTTTTAATTGTTCAATGGATATCAAAGACTGTGTTTACAATATGGACCAAAAAGTGATTGGTCAATAGCCTTGTCATATAAAACAACAACCCCCACCCAGCTATAACCATTCCAATGTAGTAAGCCTAGTCAAAAGACATTTCCACAGCAACAAAAGCAGATCACACATTTGAAATTTCATTCTGCCTTCTTTCTCAGTAAAATTCTTCATTTGGGCACTAAAATTAAAACTTAGTTAATAATAATACACAGGCTTATCTGCTGGTTGCCAATTCTAACAGACTTCAGTCTCAAGGTGAATTTCTTGACAAACATGTCTTACAAAACATAAATGTAGTTTAGTATTGGAGACCCGAACATAATTCTTTGTAATACATGGAGCTTTATATGCCTCATGTACTACTAGTTAGCTGTTTTTTACTACTAGTTAGCTGTTTTTTTTACTACTAGTTAGCTGTTTTTTTTTACTGTAAGTGTAAGCACATTGTGAATACTCTCAGGAAGGTATTGTAACACAGTCCCTTATGTTTATACTAACCTTCTGTGTTTCTCAATTGTCCAGTTTTTGCAGAATGTCCAGATTTTTGCCTCATATGTTTTATCTGTTCCTTGTCATTTTCAGATAAATTAATGAGAACTGAAGTCATAAAATAATAAAGTACATTTAAGTCTCAGACTTCGTATCCTTTAGAAAATACAGGCAAACACATCCTGTTATTCTAGTAACTTAAGTTTATTACAGGGAGGCAAGGACACATTATGGACAGGCAGCAGGATGAAACAAATCTTTTATTCTGCCACTGTCATATGTTGGTCAGTACTGACAGATTTTACTGCCAAACATGAGACTCAGTATTAACGTAAGCAGGGGGCACTTAACATTTGTTAAGGTCAGGTCTTGCTCCACTCTAGTGCTTAACTGATTTGTCTTTTTCCAAATATCAGGGCATAAAACCACGATCCATGCATTACAAATTAATCCATTATTTTTCTGTGATTAGCAGATTCTCCTTTCAAATATACAGTTATTACTAAGTATAGCCATTGCTTCCAGATTTTATTATAATTATTTCTTCACTGACAGAAGAAACAACACCCAGTAAGTATACCATATAATTCAGTCAGGACTGCATTGCCTCTCTGACACTTGTTCTAACTTATTACCTGGTTATAGCAATGGCCTTTGGTACAGTCTGACTGACACACAGTATTCTGAGTTAGAAGTCAATATAACTCAAGTACTGCTAATGGTTAATGCATTATAGCAGCCTGTGCTTTATGTGTGGAGACGTGTAGTAAACTAATGCTTTGATATAGTTTCACTTTTAGAAATTATTAAATATTAGAGAGCAGTTACATTAGAGTAATATGCCAGCAGTCTTTCAAGCGCTATGACTTCAGTATCCCATACATACCTAAATATATTTAAAACAGTTGGGAAGGACATTCCTGACTTATAAAACATGTTTTAGTTTTGTTAGTGCTGATTAGCTGAAAGAAATGGCTACTTGTTGTTTATTAAGTGTCACAAGAAAAACAGGTTTGGTGTGTAATAGACCATCTATATTCCTGTCTAACTTATAACTCCGCTCTAAAAATATTCAAAGCTCATATCACACACCTACAATAGACTCAAAATAGCATAGAATTACTATAATAAAAATAAATACCTTTTGTATATTGAGTGCTGCCAAAATACTGTAATAAAAATAGATCTGATTGTAGATGAGACACTTCCTTTGCTGTTTAATATGATAGCTGACTACATTTTATCATAGGGGCTAAATATGATGTTTAGTTTAGTTCTGCAGCTATGGAACACTGCCATTGCCGGTGTATGTGTGTGTGTGTGTGTGTGTGTGTGTGTGTGTGTGTGTGTGTGTGTGGTGGGGGGGCACATCTGAATGAGTGATTCAGATTGAAAGAAGTAAGTCTCTTGCATAGGACTATTTTTTTTCAGTTGCTTATATCATCTATTCAGTTTTATTTATTAAGTTGCTTTGTTAGGGATTCCCTTATATAAGCAGAATTACACACACTGATGAATAGTTTACTGCCTGATTATAATGAGTCCCTGGTGCTAAATTCACTCATTGCAACTACCTTGTGCTTTATCACTGTGGGATGATTCTATAATCAGGCAATAAACCACATCCTGTCATATCTTGTTTTCTAAGTTTTATATATTCATACTGATCATCTTTGTCACAGAATATTTTTTTTCATTGAGAAACACACTTTAGCAGTCAACCTCAGTACAGTTTCATACATAGCTACTCAGATTTCAATGCATAACTGTTCAGAGCTGCTCGTCATTTGGTGACTTCGCTAGAGAGTGCTATCTACTTTCACCTGCAGCAATCCATTACTCAATAGATGAAAATAAATATTTTGTTGCATTTCTCTTGATAATTGTAACTGTATTTTAACAGTCTCTTAAGTTAATTGTTTTTTTTTTTGTCTGCAGTTTACCTAAAAAAACTGTACTGTCTACTGCTACTTTAAGTAGTTAATTGCACTGTATTAGGTTCATAGTTTAGTACTAGGCTAACTGCCCTTGTGGGTCATTTTTAAGCCTAGCCAATTACCCCAAGTGAGAACCAAACCCTGCGTCTGTAAGGTAAACACCTGAACCATTATGCCAACCTCCCCCCTGGTACAGATACACTGTATCTGTACCCCATCTTCATCTCAGTCCCTCCCCTCCTCTAAAGACACAGCGGCCTAATTTATTGAGTCCTAACCTCAAATATTAAGCTCTCCCCTTCTCTCTTTAAATTAGCTGCCAGTCTTACTAATGTACGTTAGCTAACCTTTACTTTCATTTAATCTCTTTTTCCATAGATCTAACTGCAGTCTCCCTAAAAATCCCTGTAGACCTACTTTTCATATGTATATACTATGCCTACCTAAAAGGATTGCATAGGAATGCCTATGTGACTTTGTAAGCTACACTCCCACATGTAAATGTGAAGATCACTGTACCTTATTACATCAAATGCTTTTACTTTGTAGAGCTTTTTTTCCCCCAGGCCTCTGCTGAAAATGGGTTCATGACCCAGTTGAACTTACCCAGTCAATAAATGTCAAATCATTGACAGGCAATATCCTATCATCTTTCTGCCAGCCTGATGGATATGGGCATCCTGAGGCAATGTAGCAATTGTCTCATGTATACTGACAACCACTTACTCCTGAAGCAAACAAATTCTTTATGTGAGACATGTAGTTACACTATAAAATCGGAGGCAAGACTCTCACATACAGACAAATCGAATGCCAAACAAGTTGTCAGCACACACACACACACACACACACACACACACACACACACACACACACACACACACACACACACACACACACATCACTTCCCACACTAAATAAGGACATGACACATAAACTGACATCTGCGGAGGTACTCACTAGTAACTGACCAAAAGAACAGAGGCATTAAAAACGGTGCCTTCAGAAACCACTTGCACACACAACAATGCAAAAAACAACCACAACACATAATAACACACACACACACACACACACACACACACACACACACACACACACACACACACACACACACACACACACACACACACACACCAGTGTCTTAACAAATAAACCCATAAGGCGTAACATCACAAAACTTATTGTCCTGGTCATAGGAGACTCCATAGTGAGACGTATGGATGTTCTCCTCATTAGGCTGGATGAGAAGTGGGTTACAGTTAGTTGACTGTCAGGTGCCAGGATCCATAAAGTCACTCAAGCACTCAAGTAACTCAACCAGAAGCACCAGTATGACTCCATCATAGTCCATATGAATGACCTGAGACACACCTGTCTGGACTATATGAAGACAGACATGACTGAGCTCAGATTATGTGTCACAGGCAGGTATAAGCCTAGCCTTAAGCATCATAATACCTTCTCCAATGATGATGCCAAAATACAAACCAAAAATGTTTTACTTTAACAATTAGCTTAGCTTCTGGTGTCAGTCCAAGGGATCCAATATCTGTCAGCCTGGAAAGACTTGGTTGACAGGCCACTCTGCTTTGCCAGAGATGGTCTTCATCTGTATCCTCTACATTTTTGGATACTGGCAAAGGCATTAGCCACCCCTATTGTGCCTTTTTTAGGCAGTGTCAAAATAACCAACCTCCTAATGTAACAAAATCCTCTCTGGGTAAACTTAAGGTACTGCTTAATACTAAGAGTGTAAACAAAAAACTGCACTCCCTGGAAACATTCCTCACCTTGAAGATGCTGACTTCTGTGCAGTCAACATGACATGGTTCAAAGGTGCAGAAAGCACCCTAGCCATGCAGGGATACAATGCCTCCATACATTCAGACCACAAACTGAGCATGAAAGATCCAAAGGAGGAGGTGCATCCATCTTCATTAAGGTAAGCACACCTCAAGACTGGTCAAACATTATGACTCTCTTACGCTACTCCATATCCAATTAACCATAGGCAAAATCCCCTACCACATCATAGCTAGCTATAGAATCCCCCCAAATGAACCAGGAAAAGCATACTGCATACCTGGACTTAGTGGACTCCCTTACCATACAGCCCAACACTTTACTCATGGGTGATTTTAAATATCCTAACATCAACTGGGAAACATGCATGGCCACAAGCATGCTATCTCAGAGGTTTTTAGACTTTGTCAATGCAAACAGTCTGGAACAGCTAGTCAGCACACCTATGAGGGGCTCAAATGTCCTGGGCATAGTACTCAATAACATGGGAGAGCTTTGCATACCCCCATGTGATATTTTCCCTGGTAAGATCGGACCATAAATCAGTCTCTTTCAATGTAATTATAAGGCCAGATACCCCATCAAGCTCAAAAATGCTTAAGAATTTTTTCAAGACAAATTGCCTCCTACTAAGTGATGGTATACGAAGTTTCATAGCCCCCTCAAACACAGATAACATGGACTCCTATGCAGAGGTGTACAACAGCTCCCTGTATAACCGTTTAAGCAGTTGTATAGAATCGGCTGTACCTGACTGGATTAAAACCAGGTCTTGCCAGAAAAATAAGTCACCCTGGTGGACACCTAGTATAAACAGGCTATACAATGCAAGAAAGAAACTAATGTCAAAAGACAAGAGGGAACTGGCTCAGCAGAGGAAAAAATCCCTCTCTAGCCTAAACAAACAAATTAGAGAACTTGTCAAGCCCTCCTAAGCTAATTACAAAGCAAAAATAGCCTCCCTAGCTAAGGGAAATCACAAGGCATTTTTTAACTACTTCCAGAATCTAAAGGGAATACCCAGCTGTGTGCTGAACTGATTGTTGATAGCACCACCCTTGCTCAACTTTAGGTGATAGCCAGCCCGCTAGATGACAGAGCAAATTTCATTCCCTGTCCCCACTGGTCACCCCCGAAAGTATACCTACCACCATTCCTTAGACTATTATCTCAAGAGAATAGGTCATCTCTGCACTCCCCAAGGCTAGAAACATGGCATCAGTAGGGCAAGGCAACATTTCAGGTTGCCTTTTAAACAACTTAAAACATGACCTAGAGGACCCACTTTGACCCCCATTTAACCACAGCCTGTGGACTGACAATGTTTAATCAGAATGGAGGACAGCAACAGTAATCCCTCTGTGCAAAGGGAGACTATCAACTGACCCTGGGAATTATAGACCCATAACCTTGACTAGCCTCATCTGCAAGGCCATGGGAAGAGTCATTATGGACCTTATCAGCAAGGACATGGCTAATCTACAAACTGTGGACCCAACCCAGTTTGGATTCTTTAAGGACACATATCACATCTATTAAACCTAGTCGACTTCTTCAAAATGTCACCAAGATCCTGGACAAGGTCAAGACAATGCATACTACCTACCTTGACCTAGCTAAGGCATTTGACACAATTCCCCCACTCAGAAATTATACAGAAACTCTACCAATTGGGAATTAACCCCTATGTCACCAGATGGGCAGCCAATTGGCTCACTGACAGAGCACATACTGTGAAAGTGAGTGTCTTCACCTCTAGCAAAAGAACAGTCACCAGTGGTGTAACGCAGGGTTTTGAACTGGCTCCTTTAGTGTTTGGAATTTATTTCTCAGAAGTCCATCCAAACATGGACAGCCTGCGGCTGACCAAGTTTGCTGACAATCACAAATTGGGAGCAATCACAGAGTACCCTAGTGATGTTAATATACTGCAGAAATGTTTAACACAAACAAATGATTGGTGCCCAAAGCCATGGTTTGAAGCTAAATGCAAAAAATAAAAGCATTATTATTTCCTTTGGCATAGCTGGCATCCCTGCTAATTACATTATAGATAGCACCCTCAAAGGTAGCTCCACTGGTATGTGATTTGTGTATTCAGGTTGATAGCAGTCTGAACTTAGACCACCACATATCCACAGTGGTAAGGAAATCTACATGGCACATCTCATGAGTAAAGGCAATGCATCTATATCTAACAATGTTATTATTCCATTATACTTAGCCCTCATCAAACCAATAATTGAGCATAATGCTCACTTTTGTATATATCCCACCAGACACCTGCAACAGCTGAAGTGACCACAGAGATTTCTCATCAAGAAAATACAGGGTACACAAAACAAGTCCCATGTGAAAAGACTGAAAGCCCTATCACTGTATTCTGTCTCCTACAGGCTGCTAAGGGGTGACCTGTGCCTGGCCTACAGGGCAGTCTCTGACCAAGCCCTGATGGAAATGCTGCATATTTATAAATCAAACTGTATGAGGGTCACTCATCCAGGCATCTTAACCTAGCCTCTGACATGAGTAAATCATGCTGGAGAGATAGATACTTTGCCCAGAAACGAATCCCCGGATTCATGAAGCTCAGCGCAAGGCCGGTGTAAGGCGTGCGCCGGCAGTGCAGTGTATAATCGGCATAGCAGCGCCACATGCATAGTAATGAGTGTGCGCCGCAACCACAAACACGTGTATAGGGCACGTGCGCGAGCCCAAGTAGGATGCGTCCGTAGGCGTGGCCAAGCTGGCAGGCGAGGAGCAACCTAAAGTGCTGACTGTCACAGGCCGCCTGCAATAGTAACTGCACCAGCCAGTGTCCGTGGATAATGAAACGTACGCAGAGTATGCAACATAGTATCCATGTACACAAAACGGAGAACCAAACATTAACCCACGAAGTCCAAATTGTACCCGTCCAAGGAACAAAGGATACTCGTAATACCGTGTCCGTCACACAATGCACTGTCAGTGGGCATACACAGTGAAGGTGTACCGCAGCATGTCAGCGCGCCGCACCTACACACAAGAAGCCCCATGGGCATGGTCACCAGCAGTAGTGAGAGTACACAGCCGGGCAGCCATGTCTACATAACAACCAGAAGGAAACCAGATACCCTAAACACAGACAAACATGTGCATAGCAACATGTACTACACCCAGCAATGTGCCCGTCGCATACACATAGAACGGCGTATGCCGAAGCGTAATATCCAGAAGCAGAACCCATGCATGCAAATGTAATACACAACAGCCCCGTCATAGCACGTAACCCGCACCCATGTACGACCGTGCCCTCAACCCAGCTAGCAGCCTTGCGCAGCTGCACACCTACACACAGTGGGTATACCTCAAATGTAGTATGAAGTATTGTCCTAGGCTGTGCCACGCGGGCAAATATGTACCCCACATGCAACATCCCACCTCAGGTAATGATATTCAAATGGCTGCATGTGAATGTGTCGGCAGAATGTGTACATCCCGCATGTGGTATGGACCTGTCGAAACCCCATAGGCATTCACATGCCAAGGTGTCCATAACCGTACACAACTGGACAAAGCAGTATGTACAGCCACCGTACCGATGATTAGCTATGCAGACATGTCAAACACAACACATAGGGTGGAACATCTGCCCACCAAGCAGGACACCCCAACAGGGTGCCACATGCACAGAAGGTGAAGGTGGGACATCACACGTAGAGAATAGTGGTGCCGGATGGCCAAACACCCACGGCCAATGCAAAGGATTGAATAACATGTATATGCCTGGATGAATGTGTATGTCATATCATGGGAATAGGCTAAGCTATCCAACATAAAGCCATGCGTACCACATACAACCTGCCAGTAACACGCAGTAGTAATGCAGGAAGGCATACACGACTGTGGGAATATCACAGGACATATGGCATGTGCCAAGTGTAGACACATGACACAGATGTCCAGGACGGGGCTCCCTGCAAAGAGGAACATGTGCCAACCCCACCCACCACAGATGTATCGGCAGTGGAAACACAACCCAAACACACACCAACACCACCGTCCATCCCATGATAGCAACGGAGGCCGGTCAAAGACCACCATGATGCGTGCACAAACAGGGACACGTGTAACCGTTGCCCCGACAACCCCCCACATGCCAACGAATAACAGCATGGACATATGCATGTAATGCTGTGAAGGATGTGTGGTAGTCCCCAGTATCACAGAGGTAGGTACACAGATACACTGTCATCAACGATGACATATGTGCACTGTACACAGCATACCCGCAGGTAATACATAGTTCAATCATGTGCCACAGAAATATCCACATACGAATGAGGACAGGGGATAGACAAGTGTGAATGGGACAAACTATTAACATAGGTTCATAGGTTCATAGTAGGTTATCCGCCCAAGGGCATCTATAAGCCTAGCCCATAGTTATGTTGCCTTTGCCACCCCTTCAGTTGGAAGAGCCTTTTAACTTTAACTGGGACTATAGTTAAATATTAACTATGACCTTTGAGGAGCCAATCTGATTTATTGTTATTCTTTTACTACCAGTGGTACCTGTGTTTGTGTCCCAACATTAAAATAAGACTAGCAGCCACAGTGGTAGCATTTATCTCACTGCTCGCTCTAAGCTTGTCTGTTATTGTAGTAAAACGCTTGAAGCACCTATTAACTATTCAGACGTATTAGCGGTTACGCTTGGCATACTTTTTTTTACTTTTATTTTGGCTAACAACCCAGAGGTAGTGCTTATCATTCAGCCTATCGTAGCCTAAACCTGTATCCTAAGCTTCTTGGACGCTGAGGGGGTTTTCAGCTTTATTGGCATCAATAAGCGGACACGCATGTGTTTCCTTACATCGTGCTTACCATAGCGGTAGTCATTATTTTTCACTCCGCTTGTCACGGTGTGTACCTCTTACAACCTTCTCTTTATTAGCGTTACCCCTTGCTGCAACTTATTTGTAGCGTCCCTTGCCCAGACCAGCCTCCACGTGGTCCCCCACAACTTACAACTGGCGTTCTCAGGGAGCTGTAGCTCTTTAAGACTTTATTTACGCCAAAGGTGTTTATATTACTGAAATGTCTTGTACACTGTTTTTATTTCATGCTCTCAGAAAAAAACTTTTAGCTCTGTTGCACATATGTACATAATGAATGTTATTTTTTGACCTAAACATATTGAAGCAACATTATATCTAACTTGCATCCCTCTTGGGATCCTGTAATCATCGGCTATAGACGCTAGGCTGTGAATGTTGTGACCTGCCATTTCTCTAGTAACTGCTGACTGCTTGATGCTCATGTTGAAGAGTAGAACTTGATTAAACATTAGGGTCGATGTCGCTAGCTTAAATTATATTCTAGCATGTAACTGTTGCACAGGTGTTTTTTGAGCCCTACTGTGTTTCACTAGCGGTCTAACAAAACCATTTTATACAGTGTGTTTTGGGTTAGTCTCTGTACTGACCTTGTTTTTAGTTTTAAGGCATATGTTCTAGTTATGTGGTACACACTTCATTGACTAATGACTTTATTTCCCTTTGTCTTTCTCTCTCTTCCTATATAATTCTCAGACTGTACACCTGGGTTCCTGTCCTTCCCTAGCCAAAGAGGCCCTGGGGACATCATATTAAGCACCATAATCCTGAATAGGATTTTACGTCCTCCCCAATAAGACTGTCTACCCAGAGTTGACCTTTTTTGGAAAGTATGTCCTATTCTTGCACTGTTTAACTTTACTCTCCAGGATATTTTTGCTCCCCTACCAAGTTAACCAGCAGCCCCCCCCCCCAGTTGGACTTTAGATCCTTTCTCTTTCCCTCCTCTCCTCGGCTTTGTCCTTGGGGAACCTCTCCCACTACCCTGACTTTTTTTCTCTTGGTGAACTCCCTGCTTGCTCTGTCTTATATCCTTCCAGACCTGACCACTAGGTGGCACCCTTTATACTACGAATCCTACTACTTTTTTTTCTTTCTCTTCCCCATATTTTTCGGAGTATTCCACTACAAATCGCACTGTCTTTTTTTATTTCCATATTAGACCTCTGCCTCTTGCTATTCCCTTACGTCTAACTCCTCTACCTTACCCACTACTATCACCTACCCCCCACTCACCACATATCCCCACTAATTTTTTACTCTTTAGCTCACCACTACCTTTACACCTGCTTCTCTCTTCTTGCCTGATTGTTTTCTGCCACTGATCGCCTCACTTGCTCTTCCCCGCTCCGTTCGCTACGCTCACTCCGCTCCTCTCCCTACCCCCAATTCCCACCCACCCCCAGGGGCCCTACCTTTATACTTGCTTAGACACACCCCCAATTAACTAACAACCTATCTCATTTCCTGTCCAACATCACCTGTCAACACTATACTCCAAGTCCTACCACCACACCCTCTCTCCACAATCTTATCTAACTGCCACACCTCACTCTACTATCACATACCACATAGTCCTAAACTTGCTAACCTCATCTCACTAATAACATGCCTTTAAGCCTTAACTCAATCTTTTCTCTTCTATTCCTTAACATCCTTCTTTATTACTATACTCTTACCTCCTACGAATATCTTATGCTTAGCCAACCTCCTGTGTTAGCCAAGCACACCACATCTACACTTCCTCTACCTGACCAAACACATATTAATATCCTGTCAACCTGTCCCTACCTTCCCCCTCTCTACCACAAAGTACACCATTACAGATTCCTAACCTCTAAATGGTTTTATCTAATACCCTGCAAAAACCTAAAAGTATTTCAAGTCCCACAAACACTATTACTGATACATGGGGACATCCACCCCAACCCTGGTCCCAATAGTCTCCTCAGCCACACCCCTACAAACCAAACTGCTAATAGTTTTGGTTCACCTTTCTCCACTGACTTCCTCTCTATAGCTCACCTAAATATTCGTAGCATCAACAATAAAATCACACAACTCCATGCTTTAATTGATTTCTATGCCTTTGATATTCTCTGTCTCACTGAAACTTGGCTTAAACCCAGTACCAAAGACAACGAAATTACTCCCCCAGGCTATAGCACCTTAAGGCAAGATCGTCTTAATAAAAAGGGCAGGGGAGTGGCCCTATTATACAAATCCCAACTACAGGTAGCCTTAATTGACTCCCTGCCCCCCTCCCCAGCTAATGCTGAAATACTCTGTTCCAAACTCCAAGTTAATAAAACCAAGGCTATATATATAATATGCTCCTACATCCCTCCAGGCAATAACGTCAACACACTAGAAAATATCCTAAGCTGGGTCTCCTGTAGCTTTCCTCAGGAAACCATAATCTTAGGAGACTTTAATATTGACTGCAACTCCTGCATATCTCCCAAACCCACCATTCACCTTAATCTCTTTAACTTTCATCAAACCATTAACTCCCCTACTAGAATGCACAAATCAACCCACAAACAAACCATTCTAGATTGGATACTGATTAACAACAATCCCCTCTCTTATAAAACTGGAATACTCCCTGACAATATCAGCGACCATCTCCTTACCTATATCACTAAACAAAAATACAACAATCCCAAGCAAGCTACCTATCGTACTGTACACAACAAAACGGATTTTAACCTAGCATCCTTTCGTAATGAACTCAAAGAATATAACTGGTCAACTCTAAAACACCTCCCAATAGATGAAGCAGTTACCCATTTCAACAATACCTTCCTACAAATTCTCCAGCATCATGCCCCATCTCGTTTAATTAGACTAGGCTCCAAGGCAGCCCCATGGCTCTCCAAAAAGACTAAACAAACAATGCGAGCTAGAAATAAATTATGGACAAAATGGAGGTCCACAAAAAACCCTACTGACCATCAAAACTTCAAACACCTGAGAAACACAACAAAGAAACTCACCTATCTGGATAAAAAAAAACTATTACTTTCAGTATCAACAAAACCAAAACCCCAAACAATTTTGGTCAGGAATAAATAAACTGCTCCATCCAGGGAACACCAAAACACCTACACCAGCTAGCCTAGCTCAGACCCAACCTAATATAATAGCCAACACTTTCAATAACTTCTTCTCTCAAACAGTCGCCTCTCTAGCAAACACCATGACTCCCCCCCTTTCCCTTCAAATAACCTCCACCCAAAACAGCACCCCCATGCTAAAGTTTAATACAGTCTCCACAACCTATATATGTAAGTTACTCTCTAAACTTAAACCTTGCACCCCTTCTGCCGACAAGCTACCAGCTGAATATCTTCAACTAGCTGCAACCGAACTAGCCTACCATCTTAATAAACAGAACTATAACCGAATCCAAAATCCCATCCTGTTGGAAAATCTCCCATATAATTCCCCTCCATAAAGGAGGTAACTCTAACGAACTCTCCAATTTTCGACCTATTGCCCTTCTATCTCCACTATCTAAAATAATGGAACGCTGCATACACCATCAACTCTTACATCATCTCTTGCATAACAACTTACTTGTAGACTCACAACATGGTTTTAGGCCCTACCATAGTACTTCTACTGCCCTTCTCTCCTTCACTGACATAATCAACAAAAATCGCAATAACAACCTTTTCTCCTCTGCACTATTCCTGGACCTCTCGAAAGCATTCGATATGATCAACCATCAACTTCTCCTACATACTTTAAAATTCCTCTCACTTGATTCACTAGCACTACAGTGGTTTGACTCGTACTTGACAAACAGAAAACAAGCAGTCCTCTGGGACAGCCATCTATCCTCTCAGCTCCCAGTTACTATTGGCGTCCCAGAAGGATCCATCTTAGGTCCCCTCCTTTTCTCAATATTCATAAATAACCTGCCCACTTCCCTCCCTACATCCACTTGTATACAGTATGCTGATGATTCAACTCTCATCTGCTCTGCTCCATCCCCAGTAGAACTCCACTCCTCTACCCAAATGGTCTTTACAGCAGCAGAAAAATGGTTCCAACATATCTGTCTCCTCCTAAATCCCAAAAAAAACAAACTTCTACTTTTCACCCCAACCCTTAAATCCACCCCAATCTCTTTTTCCATTGTGTCCTGCAATGGCACTATAATTAAACCTGACCATTCCACAAAACTACTAGGCGTTACCATAGACAATCAGCTAAACTTTGACTATCACATTGATTTAACTATCAAGACAGTTAATAAAAAAATAGGTGCCCTCTACAGACTTAAGCCCTTTTTTACTGCCACATCCCGAGTGTCTCTTGCCCAAACTCACCTCATCTCTAAACTACTGTATGCCTCTCCATCTTTTATCAACATTTCTAAAGCTAACCTTCAGAAACTTAATTCAGCCTACCATAGTATTGCCAGATTTGTCACAGGCTCCCCATTCCGTACTCATCACTGTCTTAACTTAAAAAAAACTTAACAGGCTAGAACTTCCAAACCTAATACTCCTGTAGCAATTAGTCATCACTTTTAAAATTCTACATTACCCCTCCAATACACCCATACTGAATAACCTCATCACACCTTATAAAAATCTTACTACACTTTGCTCAGCCAACAAGCTTCTAGTAACTACTCTCAAATCTCATAATAAAGCAGGTGACTCCTTATTTGCAAACACTGTTGGATCATATTGGAATAAACTTCCCAGAGAACTGACCTCCCTAGGCTCATCTCACCTTTTCAAAAAACAGATTAGAAATCATTTACAAAATCACTGGCTATGCCCATGCTCCAATCCTGACTGAGCTCCGCAAAGATTTTACCCTCTCCAGTCCCCTCCTTCACTTCTACTGATTATTCTTAACTTCTGATTGTTTTCCCTTCTGACCATCTGCATTCTTTCTCTTGCTTCTTTTTTCACACTTCCTATATCCTCCTACCTCATGCTTTATCACTACTTTTTGGTCACCTTCTCTTCTCTTACTCACTTACTAGCTACTCCTATGCTAGGCTATGTCCTTAATACTAGTGCCAGGCACAACTTGTACTTTTCCACTTTGTGCATACTTCATTTCTGCATTTTTTAAACTACATAATAACCGTTCCTTTACCTGCTTTCATATTTTACACTGTATATTCAATTGTTGTTTGCTTTTTGTCATTGTTTGATTGTTTTTATTCTTTGATTGTTTTCAACTGTAAAGTTTATAGTATGATAGTGGAGCTTTTCTCCTCGGGCCTCTGCTGAAAATGGACATGTATCCAGCCAGACTAGCCCAGTTAACAAATGTAAAATAAAATGTAAAATAAAATAAAAAATAAAATAAAGAAAAATAAAGAAAACTATCCTATTACATTGCTGTACCTCTGTCAAGCAGTGACACTGAAGTAATCCCTGGGGTATATCTGCAATCTCCCATCCATTGGTCAAGATTCCCCTCGAACAAGGCCAGCGAGGTGCTCTGCCTCACATGTACCGGGATGTTGTTCCACAGCATAGTGAGTGTCTGGGTGATGAATCTGTCCCTCCAGCACGTTCTATTAATGACCGTGTCAAGGTTCACGTCACCTGCCCTTATGGTTCTGAGGGATCTAGATTCTTTAGGTGAAGCATAGTCATCAAACCTGGGTCTGGCATGGCCTTGTATGTCAGGCACAGGTCACCTCTGAGCAAGTGGTATGCGACTGAATAGAGCTGGAGTCCTTTCAGTTGGGCAGCATAACACATATCCCTGAGACCCTGCATCTGTTTGTCGATGAACTGTTGGTGCCTTTCCAGCTGCTACAGGTGCCAGGTCAGATACATGCCGAACGGGGCATTGTACTCAATCATAGGTCTAATGAGTGATGAGTACAAGGGGACGATGACCTCCCCTGATCTAGATGTGAATCCCTTCATGATCAGGTGGGCAATGTAGAAGGTCTACCTAACTACGTTAGCAACGTGTGTGTCGAACGAATGGTTACTGACAACCTGGGTCCCCAGATCCCTGGTAACTCCCTCTGGGCTCAGTGGATTGCCACCTATATGGTAGGTAGGGGTAACCCTGTTCTTCCCGAAGGGTATGACTATGCATTTCCCGGCATTCAGCTGTAGGCCATGTCTCTGGCACCAGTTATCCATATCTGTGAGGCCCTTCTGAAGGATATCTGTGTCAGATGTGTGTCCGACTATGGCACCCAGTTCGCAGTCATCTGCAAACATTGTCAGCCATAACCCCCCCCTGTGTTTGCTTGTACTTTGGAAATGTAGATGCCGAAAAAGAGAGGACCCAGGACTGAGCCCTGTGGGACACCACCTGTGACCGGCTGTGAGTCTGACATGGCGCCAGCAACTATGACCGTGTGGGTTCCGTCACTTAGCCAGTTTGCAACCCATCTTGCAATGTACGGGTTTACATTCAAGCTGATGAGTTTATCAATGATACCTGAGGGGGGTATTGTGTCGAAGGCCTTTGCCAGGTTGAGGTAGGCTGTATGGACCGCTTGACCCTCATCAATGGCCTTGGTGACTGTTCCTAAAATGTCAACCAAGTTTAAAAGGCATGATCTGCCTTTGACCAAGCCAAACTGTGTTGGATCCAACGTATGCAAGTCCCCTATGTCTTCATCCATGAGTTCCAGTATGATCCTTCTCCATGGCTTTGCAGATAAGGCTTGTCAAGCTAATGGGACGGTAATTACCAGGTTCAGTGGAGGCACCGCCCTTGTGAAGTGGGACTACAGTTGCCTTGCGCCACTACCTGGGTACGTTACCTGAGGTGAGGCTAAGATTAAACAGCTGTCCCAACTGTGGGTTTAATTCCTCATTGAGTTCATGGAGTACACAGCTGGGACACCAGCTGGTCCCATGGATGCTGTGTTAACTGCCTTGGAGAGAGCATTCCCCACCTGTGCGTCACAGATGTTCCGGGGGCTACAATCCCCTGGTATAGATATCTCTCCATGTGGAGGGGAGGGGGTGGAGAAGTTTGCACCGAACCTGTCAGCCAGTATGTTGGCATTGTGTGTAGGTTCAGTAATCTTCACAGCATACTGAACCCAGTCTCAGCATATCTGGGAGTGTCCTCCCAGGTGTCCAACATAGCTAAAAAGGCCCTATGATTGTGTGTCGAGTCCTTGGTGATTTATCTGTCGAATTTTCCCTGGATGATGTCATGAGAGCTCGTAGTCCATCACATATAATGAGCAAGGGTGTCTTACCTTACAAGGATTCTGCTCCACCTTGTAGTAGCTACCTCCTGTCGTTGTAGAGCTTGTTAATGGCTGGGGTCCACAGGACCGGATGCTTGGCTTTGGTAGAAAGAGTTTCAGTTTTGTATGGTATTGCCTGATCCATGCAGTCCTGTAGGTGCTGGTAGAAGGCATATGTAAGTGGTCCAGCGGTTTGGGTAATGTTCACCACTGGCTCAGGGGCCTTAAAGGAGACCACACTAGTGTTTAGAAGTGTGAAGTCGGCTTTTGAGAAAGGCATATGTATGGTAACCGGCACCACCCACAGCATTGTATGCCAATAGCAGAAGCTATTGTAGGTAGTCCAAACACACGTGTCCGCACACATGGAACAACATAGCAAGAAACCACACCCAGATGTGGGTAATGCTAGATATACCCACGGCAGATGTTGTGCGTTCCCGAGGCTGACACCCGAGGGACCACACACATAGCCGGCCTTAGGCATAGGCCAAGTAGGCAGCCGACTAGGGTGCCGCTCTACTAGGGGCACCTTTCTAGCCTTTATGTGGTGTAGGTAGACCAGGATGGGGTAGCGGGTGATGTGGTGGGGGCACCATGGAGTCCTTTTGCCTAGGGCACCACTTGACCCAAGGCCGCTCTTGCCGGGGGTAAATACAGCAGTATCCACACCCAGACGCGGGTCATTGCTAGTATGCCATATCATCTATGGAAAGAAACCATATATTCCCAGACATAATGGCACAGCATAATGCCTGTCCGCCGCCCAAACGCAGACATACGGCACCCGTGGCGGTGCGGACGTACTGCGCAAGATGTCCATTACCAATGTCGACACTGTCTCGCCATGTGAAACAAAGTCAACATAGCGATTCAATACTAAACAGCGACGGAGAGCCCGATGTCCCCGTTGCTGAGCTGTTCAACCTGTTCCGCCATGTTAAATGGGTGTAGCAGAGCGGGACTGCCCCAAACTAAGCAACGGACATGTCCGTGGCTCAGTGAAATCCGACACGCAATGTTAAACCCATGTAATATAGCAAGACAGGTTATGAATACCGAGGTTTAGTAATGGAAATAGGTCCGTTCGACCAGACCGTGTGCAATTACTATAACAAGATCTACAACGGGCACGCCGGCCAGTCAGCGCACACGGTTAGGAATAATGGGGGGGGTATGGTATCATAGACACGGACAAACCGTGCCCATGTGACTCGTCTGACATTCGGACACGGTCAGGGCAGTTCCGTACACTAGGCGGACAAGACCAAACCCAAAGCACCACAGGAACACCCTGACAATCGAAGGCCTGTATACGTAGGGGATATAAGCCCCTGTGATCTGAATATCTCTGCGGTCACGACATATGCATCCTGGGCCATGAGCGGGAGGGAATAAGGAATGTTTAACATGTAGTACCGCACCTTTCCCAGCAGGAGAATGGATGCCTGTGACGTACGTGAGTGCGGGGGTGGGGGGTGGGGTGGGGTGGGGGGATATGTAAATTAAGCTAAGTACCATGGGTATGCATATAAATGAGACCGAACAGCTAACGTGTAGTGGTCACAGTAACCGGCAAACGTGAATGCAGTCCCGTTTGAATTACGACTATAGAACATATAAATGTGAACGTGTACGTAATGCGTCCATGCCGCAAAGACTGTTACATGTGTAAAGGTGAAAATGCGTTCTGCACACGTCCGTCAACCGGATCAGAGATATGTTACCGGAACAGTCACAACTAACACAGACCACGTAACCACACAGATCCAGTAAACACATGTAACCAGAATACGGATATGCATGTGCGCCTGCGTGTAACCCACAATTAGGAAATGCAAGTGCGCGTGTGCGTGTGTGATCCGCTCACAGCAGAGAAAGTTAAGGCTGTGTCCTCCACGTCAATCATACATGTCTCAAAACTGGCAGCCTCTGAAAGTATGGAATCGGGCAATGCCATGTAAAGTACCGTTAGAAATAGTGAGAAACACACGCTATGTGATAAGACAAACATAGACTGTGGAGAGAATAATGTGTGTGTTAGTAGTATGGATTGACGACGGTTATGCATCTGTAACCCGACCCACTTGTCAGAAGGTGCCCCCGTACGAAATGTGTTCAGTTGGCTCACACATGTTGACCGGGCTAGGCTAGCTGGATATATGTCCAGTGTCAGCAGAGGCCCGTGGAGAAATGCTCCACACACAATAATAGCACAACATACCAAAGTACTCATATATGTAACCAAAAAGGAACAACAATAGAAAGTGTCCTGAAAGGACTGGCTACACACAGATCCCAGACAACAGAGAAATATATGGCCAGTGGAAGCACGTCACAATTATGGGATCAGGTCCCTCTAGAAGCAAGAAGGTCTCACATGACACGCCAGCGAATCGCCAGATAGACACAGGTCAATGTAACACACAGCAAGATTAAGGGCCAACCAGCCGTACACCATGCCAGAACCTGTACAGTGGAAAGGTATGGCATGGTAATTGATGTGTGTACACAGGTAATCCACAGACAGTAACAAAGCAAGGTATGAAACGAGGGGTTCACATGTATAAATCTACACACAGCAGTCCGACGGCCAGTATATGTGACGCATGGACATAGATTTGTCAACTGAAAACAAGATGTAAACAACTACAGTTTATTCCATATTATACTGATATAGTTATAATACAGTCATATTCATATTTAACATTGTGACTCTTATTTACATTCACATTTCTACAGAATATGCATTTAATTGCACTTATTTATTCCATGATTTGGAATCTTAATGCAACAATTATACACATTGATATACAATATCATTATCAACACACTACATTCTAAGGTTTACTCACAACAATTATCAACTATGTTTCAATATACTGATTGTATTGACCAATATTGTATTTATATTAACACATTGTTGTTGTATTATTGTTTCCATTAAGTAATGTATGCAACACTGATTTGTATATGTCACTTTATCATCAAGACTTGGAGCACTGTCCACCTAACTATGAGCAAGTTTATTGATTCATTGACATTAAACTGACTCTGAAGGAAGTATATAAGGGACGACTATCTAATGTATTCCGTACTCCGACGATGCCCCATGTTAGTGGGCGAAAGAGCTCAGTATCATTTGACTGTGGAGTGTATCGTTTATGTCATCGTCTGTTTTGGCATGGTTCATGTTCAATAAATGTCTTTTATGAAGATGACCAGGACTCAAGGTTTGCTGTATTTCCGCTTACTGGCACATGGATATAGATAGGCCAAGTAATACATAATATGGGTAGTCAAACAGACATCCGTGATTGGGGAACATACAGCAGCAGTCAAAACCACTGGCCAGATGGTGACAGTCCAACAAGTTCTACACTTTACATATGCATATTGGTGTCCATTGTAGGACCCCAAAAATTGATCCTTTCGCAATATCAACCTGCTGCGATCGACCCAGAAGAAATGGCAGCTGTGACTACGGCACAGCTAGACATATGCACCACCAGCGTGTTTAAGGTTGATGACAAGTGTCCATGAAATGCAGGACATATGAACAGAAATCCCCAGATTGTCGAGTCCATAGAAGTGCGTCCACATCCCAGTCCCGCACACATGAAGGATGTTGAATGTGTACCATCGAGGGTTGCAGCCATGGGATCCTGGGCATGCAGAAATGGGGTTCGGTGTTGTTTGGCAGATAATCCGTTGTCCCGCCCCGTGGGAGGGATGTGGGTATAGCACATGCCTTACTCCCCACTAATGATGCAAAGCATCCACCGGATAATGCTAAAAGCAGGTGTGAAATGTGTACAGCCCTATATCAGTGTCCAGTAGGCAATTCCCATGGATGGACAAGCGCACGACCAAGATGGCACCCATAACTGGAAGCCTGGTGGAATTACACAGCTGCAGTAAGGCATAGCACAGGAAATACAGATAGGGACTACATTAGACATTCCCCATACAAAGTCAGACCGCCGTGCGAATACCGGTGTACACAGCTCTCAATCAGCCATCACCAAAATGGGGATCACTCGCTTCCATAATGCGGAACAAATGGGCGACCTGTGGAACACATACTAATGGCACACTAACAACTTCAACTAGGAAGGTCATAGGATGGTTGAACCATGGCGTTCCCACATATAAAGAAGATCCTTTAATGATTTAATATGGTTAATGTCAATTGACCATGGAATACACCTAATTAACATAACATAACCGCTGGCACCTTATGGCACACAATTCAAAAAACACATAGGTAGATGAAACAGTCAACGTAGAAATTGTCCAGGACAGTGCCCAAATGGTATAAAAAGGTTCCTTTATAGACAGGTAAGCGCTTTCACCCGTAGGCTCCATCAGATTTACACATAACATAAAAGCATTCAGGCTTTAAATATCCCTCCTTACACTTTCATTGGTCAATTTCTCATCAAACAGTGAACAATTAACCCCAGCATATAAAGCGCAGACACAATGTTAACTACACACACATATATTAACATCTTCAAGAACATCCGATTAAAACATGTATGATATGATATTGTACTATGCCTAATACTCATCAATTAGAAATCTAACAATATATATAGAAAATATGTATATTATATCAATGTAATACAGTGGTAAACAACTGAAAGAGTGGACTAATGGGTGTTAAATGTATAGCTGTACATAAACTACATTCCTGTTATTTGGGTTTAAGCCACATGCTTCTCAAAAGAGGCTTAATCTGTGCTTCATCATTCAGCGGTGGTGGTCAACTCTCCACCTAATACCCCATCTCAATCCGCATTCTACAGTATACTTGATAAGCCCCTCCCTCTGGGATTAAAATCTAGACTTTGTAAAACACTGAATGTAAAAGTATGCCTTGTGATGTGCTCATAGCCGGCCGTAGGCATAGGCCAATCCAGCGGCTGGTTAGGGCGCCGCACTAGCAGGGCCACCTTTCTAGTAGGTATGTCATGTAGGTACACCAGGATGGGGGCACCATGTGTTGTGGTGGTGGGCGCCATGGAGCCCTATCGCCTAGGGCAGCGGTTGATCTAAGGCCGCTGCTGTAGGAGGGGTAGTACGGTCCGCAGGTATGTGCTGAAGTGCACATGAAACAGCGGTCTACAAGGATTACCCATAGTGGCGACACCTGCACAGACGGCTATAGCGGGACATACACACGACCATGCATACAGCTCAGATAGACACACACACACCATAAACAGGCAATTATACACAAGGTTTATGGTGTGTACGGGTACAGTGTTAGTACAGCAAGGATAGCTGTCTGCCACGATATCCAGCAGATGTCTCTAGGGCGTTCCGGAATACGGACGTTGCATGGACAATGAGTGGATATGCATCATACCACAGTTCTACGTGTCAGCCGTGCAAATATGTGATACATGGGACAGACAGCTGTCCATGCAAGAGCAGCGCTATGGGCATAACATAAGTATGTATATATACGTCGAGAGAGATACAGATGGACACATGTGGCAAGGCCGGGAGTGTAACGTACACAGCACCACCCCACCACACCACAGCAGGACGCACGTGGAGAACACGCTACGGAGGTCGCCAGCCACAGCAGGCACACAGGCAGTCCACGAGCTGCGTCTCACCATACACAAACACAGAGATGGCGGCAGGATATAAGTGTTCTGCGGAAACTCTAAAGGCATAACCTATGAACCCATGCGGCTGGGAGCATAGACACACACACACAGCTGGCAGGCATGGGGATTGACCATACCCCCACCTACCCAACCGCACAACAATACGACACAGGTATGGAACGCGCTACGTGGAACACTGAACACAGCACCGTTAGAGGCACACGTCTAGGTGGGTGACAACATCCGTAAAGGAATAGATGCCGATAGGCAAGGTATGTGTTGCGAAGCGTCTAAAATAACTACTCTCTACAGGGGCAGCTGTAAACACACACACACACATACCCCACACACACACGGGGAAGGGCCGGGCGTTGAACCTACGCCTACCTACATGAACACACTACAGCATGATGCATTTACAAAATGCGCTACCGAGATTACTGAGTACAGCGCTGTCAGAGGCATACTTCTAGGTGGGTGACATCATCCGTAAAGGAATAGCTGACAATAGCCAAGGTATGTGTTGCTGCCTAGCATGACCATCTGCAGAGGCAGCTGGAAACACACACACACACACACACACACACACACACACACACAGGGAAGGGCCGGGAGTTGAACCTACGTCTACCTACATGAACACACTATAGTATGATGCATTTACAGAACGCGCTACTGAGATTACTGAGCACAGCGCTGTCAGAGGCATACTTCTAGGCGGGTGACATCATCCGTAAAGGAATAGCTGACAATAGCCAAGGTATGTGTTGCAAAGCATCTAAAAGCATGACCATCTGCAGAGGCAGCTGGAAACACACACACACACACACACATACCCCACACACACACAGGGAAGGGCCGGGAGTTGAACCTACGCCTACCTAGATGAACACACTACAGTATAATGCATTTACAGAACGTGCTACCGAGATTACCGAGCACAGTGCTGTCAGAGGCATACTTCTAGGCGGGTGACATCATCCGTAAAGGAATAGCTGACAATAGCCAAGGTATGTGTTGCAAAGCGCCTAGCATGACCATCTGCAGAGGCAGCTGGAAACACACACACACACACACACACACACACACACACACACACACACACACACACACACATACCCCACACACACACGGGGAAGGGCCGGGAGTTGAACCTACGCCTACCTAGATGAACACACTACAGCATGATGCATTTACAGAACGTGCTACTGAGAATACCGAGCACAGTGCTGTCAGAGGCATACTTCTAGGCGGGTGACATCATCCGTAAAGGAATAGCTGACAATAGCCAAGGTATGTGTCAAGGCGTCTAAAAGCATGACCATCTGCAGAGGCAGCTGGAAACACACACACACACACACACACGGGGAAGGGCCGGGAGTTGAACCTACGCCTACCTACATGAACACACTACAGCATGATGCATTTACAGAACGCTACCGAGATTACTGAGCACAGCGCTGTCAGAGGCATACTTCTAGGCGGGTGACATCATCCGTAAAAGAATAGCTGACAATAGCCAAGGTATGTGTTGCGAAGCGTCTAAAGGCATGACCATCTGCAGAGGCAGCTGGAAACACACACACACACACACACACACACACACACACACACACACACACCTCATACACACACGGGGAAGGGCCGGGAGTTGAACTTACACCTACCTACATGAATACACTACAGCATGATGCATTTACAGAATGCGCTACCGAGATTACTGAGCACAGCACTGTCAGGAGGCATACCCCTAGGTGGGTGATATCATCTGCAGAGGCAAGGCATCCGATAGGGAATAAAGACAGAGTGCGCAGTCACACAGCATGTTACCATCCCAAGGTGGGCGTACAGTAACACGGTAGTGCTGCACTTGAGCATACCAACTAACTACGGAGCACAACATCACGACAAGGATACGGGATGCACCACAGACAGTATACCCTATGAGAGGGCATCCGGCGTGCACGATGTAGGCAGCCAGTGTGGCATACCAACCACATATGACTCACCTGGATGGTCACCATGGCTATGCAGGATGTCATTGGCCATGGCTACACGCCTAGTAGCAGACATCGGTGCCGACTGTACTGTGTACCCCCGAATGGCATACTGGGCATGCCCTCACACCTAGCGGTCACGAAGGGGTAACAGACATGCACACGGGGTATCAATGCAGACAGGCGCGGAGTGCACTGTACTGTGTGTCCATCTACACAGCTGCTTACTGGGCATGCTCAGACACTTAGAATCTGCACAGTGCAGACATGCATACACATGGGGTGGAATCATGGAAGGGCAGATTGTGGACTGTCGTGTGTGTCCACCCACAAAACAGCAACCCGGGCATGCTCACAGACGTGGTGGTTGCGAAGGGGTAACAGACATGCACATGGGGTATCAACGCAGACGGGCACGGAGTGCACTGTACTGTGTGTCCATCTACACAGCTGCTTACTGGGCATGCTCAGACACTTAGAATCTGCACAGTGCAGACATGCATACACATGGGGTGAAATCATGGAAGGGCAGATTGTGGACCATTGTGTGTGTCCACCCACACAACAGCAACCCGGGCATGCTCACAGACGTGGTGGTTGCGAAGGGGTAACAGACATGCACACAGGGTATCAACGCAGACGGGCGCGGAGTGCACTGTACTGTGTGTCCATCTACACAGCTGCTTACTGGGCATGCTCAGACACTTAGAATCTGCACAGTGCAGACATGCATACACATGGGGCGGAATCATGGAAGGGCAGATTGTGGACCGTCGTGTGTGTCCACCCACACAACAGAAACCTTGGCATGCTCACACACTTAGTATGTGCTACACGCCGTCCAGCATGCAGACGGAGTGCACACACCGCAAGTCACGGCCAGGTAAACCCATACACACACACAGGGTGGTCACACATGCAGTTACACGTACACACACAGATGACAGCACAGGCGTCATGGGTGCAGGCTGTACATGTACACACTGCAGTGAACACTGTAGCTGCCATGCCAGCACCATGTCATCGGTGCAGCAGTATGCCTCACGGTCCAGCAACAGCATGTAACATATGTCCACAGGTCTATATGGAGGTGTACGTCCGTCATGCAGAGTACACATGTACTATCAATGATCCCACATGTGTGATGTAGTCCACCCATATCGGTATACATGGACAGGCGTGCTCCACACATACCACGGACCTGACACAGATATGATACATGACCGCAGCTGTACCACAGTGAAACAAAGTCCGGATATGTCAAATATGTGATTGCCTGGCTGTGTGCATGGACTGCACACAGGACACATACGAAGCCTGTGATGTACCACATGCATAACACTGGCGTACACGGTAATACACACACGAATGGAAGGTGGACACATGTCTGTGGTATGCACCCCCTACAGGGTGTAGCGGTGTTGACTGGGACACATACCCTTGTACAGGTTGCCTGTGACAGCTGTGATACCATACCACAGTCGATGTTCCATGTATGTCGACACACATGTCACAATGTAGCAATGCATACACACATGGCAACAGGGGATACATGTGACATGTGTACTGTGCACGGTGCAGCCATGCATGAGTGGTGTCCGATGTCCATAACACAGTTGCAACCCCCTACCACATGCATACCCATCATGGGGGCCGTCATATGGTGGCATAGTAACAGCACGCATGGCGGTATGTGTGTACACCATGTGTTTAAACACCTGTCCACATGCATGTGTGCAGGTGCTGGTCACAGGTGTGTCACACACCATCCTACCCTGCCATGTGCATACAGTCTGCTATGTCGCCTTTACATGACAGCGCTGCCATAATGCACACCCATCGGCCATGTGTCATCGACCATATGTCACATGGCCACTGTAACCCCTACCACCTCCCAAGTGCATATATTGGCACAGCTGCCAAATACAGTGATGGTACGCAGGATGCACCACATACCGCTGCACGCCTGCACATATCCCATATAGCGGGTGTGGCATTCCTAGCACCAACATGTGTGCAGGAATGTGTGCCCATGTATGCCACAGATCGGGGGGACTGTGTGCCACGTGCCACACATCACTGTACACCATGGTAGAGATCTGTACATACCTCAGTGTGGGGTGCATGGATGTGGATGGTGCAGTACATGCAACACAACGTCCCTCCGTGTAGACATGTGTGGTCACCACCATGTCAGTGTGTCAACATGTGTGTATGTCTGCTGCCTGTTGTGAGGGTGTATGCAGATATAGTGATGTGACTGGACACTAACCACACAGGGTAACCATCCCGTACTGGTGCTGCATTGTACAGCCCTGTCAATGCCATACTTGTGAGCCTTACTGGCCACCTGTGCAAGACCGCCCCCTGTGACATGGCGTGTGGGTGCATTGTATTGTGAGGGTGCCGACCACACAGGCAGGTGTCCCCCATCTGCTCACAATGGGGTGTGTGCCATAGTGGTGTACGCCCCGCGATTGCGGACATATTCCTGTACCGGTACAGCATCCAACTGCTGCACACCATGCACCACAGCTGACAGGTGACACCTGTGGTCATTTGCCAGCACACTGTGTACGACACCTGCAGAATGTCACCATACCTGTACTGTGTCATGCCATGTATGTGATGTCTCTGTCCACCGTAGCCTGTGGCACCGACCACAGGTGTCAGGTGCAGTATATGTGTGGACATGTGCATCATGTACCGTGACAGCAACGTTACACCATATCTGGCACCGTGCTCTGCAGGTTTACATGTAGAACCTCTCTCCTTGCAATCTCAGCTGTCTGTTCTCTATCACAAAAGCTCAGCACCTGCTCCCATAGTATTCCTACATAGGTAAAGTACATGTATACTAGATGGAGTACTACACTAGCCTAGAATCCCCTTGAGTACCCACTTCCCTATAGGTGCCTTCTGACCCAGTTACACAGCAAATGCATTCACGTTCTCTGGCATGTTGAAGGGTCAATTGCTAGCAACCTCTCCTGTTCAGATGGTGAATCTGGGCATCCTGAGGCAATGTTACAGGTGCCTCATGGACACGGACAAGCTGCACCTCCCCCACTAAACATAATACATGTGAGAGATGCAACTATATGGCCAGACAGGGGGCTGAGCTCTCTCAAACCATGACTGGCAAGACCAAACGGGAGGGGAAGGACACCATGCACACCACAAACCCAGTGTCACATGTAACTATCACAAATGCTAAACAAACACATGAACACACTAAGACATACTCGGAGGCACTGTCGAAACATGTAACGAACCTAACGAGGCCTCTGAAGCAGACACCCAAGCAACTGCCTCCACAAGACATGGGACATGCAACACATAGTTCTCAATGTCAGTGTGCTAAACAGTCACAGCCCCAAAGGCCACACACAATGCCAGACACACGTGTAATGGGTGACGCCACTGTCAGGCACACCGACGTCCCACCCACCAGACTGAGCAAGGGAATGATCACAGTAGGCTGCCTGTCGGGCGCTGGAACCCGCAACATAACACACGCACTCAGGTCACTCCGCAGCATGTACAAGTATGACGCGGACATTGTCCATGCTGGTGTCAACGACCGGAGACATGCCACCCTGGGATACATGAAAGGGGTCATAGAGGGGCTCTCAGATTGTGTAGCCCAGGCCAGCATGTCCCTGACCCTGGGCAGTATCCCACCCTCATCAAGTATGATGCCACAATAATGGCACCAAATGATCACCCTTGATAATTTGCCTGGTTACCGGTGTCAGTCTGAGGGGATCCAATTTCCTCTTGCCTGGGATGACATGCTTGGCACGCCACACCCCTTCACAAGGGATGGCTCGCACCTGTCGCCCCTGGTCTTCAGGAGTTTGGCTAAGGCTCCTGCCACCCCCACAGTGCCCACTGCAGGCAAGGCTGGAATGATAAACCTACCACCCTAGACTGCAAACATGGACAAAAGAAAGGGTAATACTGCTCAGTGCCAGTAGTCTACGCCCAAGATGCACGCCCTCAAATGCCCTCCTCAGTATGGAGGACATCGATGTCAGTGCTGTGAGTGAAGCATTGTTCAGGGCTCCTGAGAGCACCCCAGCACTATCAGGTCTTACCTCATATCACGCGTTCAGAACCATAACCCAGACCAAACACAGAGGGAGGGGGAGTCTCCATTTCCATGCAGGATACCCACACCTCCAGGTTGGCAGAAATGCACGTAGCAGCGGGGACCATCCAGGTGCAATGAACCATGGGTAGGACTGCCCTACAGTTTGTTGCATGCTACAGACCTCCCTCCCAAACCCAGGATACCCGCACAGCCTTCCTGAAGACACTGGGGAGTATGAATGCTCTCACAACACCATCATATTGGGTGACATCAACCACCCATACATAGACCGGGAATATTACCCAGGACACAACACCCTACACCAAAGGTTCCAGGTGTTCATACACCCAAATGCTGTGGAACAACCATGCACCAAACTCACAAGGGGAGGAACTATAGTAGTCCTGATCATCACACATGGGGGCGACATGCTCCACACAGGATGTACATCCCTCAACGGTGAGGTCAGACCATATAGTGAACTCACTGGGGATCCGCATCCTGCACCCAACACCAGCAAGGGAGACCACAGTGAGGACCTCTCCACAGCGAACCCCACACGACATACAACTGGTGTGGTACCCTACAAGGCCTACATGCCAGTGGTAAACACAGGCCACGCTGCTGAAACCCTTACAAATGCCTTCTATGAGCACCCCCAGGAATGTCTGGATCAAGCGATCCCTGATAACATCAGGACCTTGTCCACCAAAGGCAGGCACATGGTCTGGTGGACCCCAGCCATTAACAAACTGTACAACAGGAGGTGAAAGCTACTACATGACAGAGCAATATCACTACCAGGGAAGGCATCACTGGTTAATATTGTCGTTAACATACGATCACACATACAATCATCCAAGGCCACCTGTGGGACTGGACTTGCAAAGGATACATAAGACAACCATAAGGCCTTCCTTAGCTATGGTAGGAACATGGGTGGAAGCACACAGTTATGCTTGGAATTAGTCCAGAATGGTACAATGAACACTGAAGAAAGCACCAAATAGACCAGCAAGGCAGCACAGAGTTCAATAAATTTATTAAATACTTGTGTCAATAACAGACTAGTTTCGGCAAACAGCCTTCTTCAGTGTAACACAATGTAGTCAAGTTCCATTTTAATCATCATTTAAATACTTAACTAGAGCCAATCAAAATTATTTGCTCATGAATATTCATAAGTTTGAAACATATTTTAATTTTCTCATACAAAAAATGCAATGGGTACTGTATATACTGACAAAGTCAATCCTGAATGTGAGGATAGACACCCCAAAGAAATGCATACATAGAATTGGAAAGTTATTAGTATATTATGGCATATCCATCCAATTCACATATGTATATTCACTGTGACTTCCTACATATATGCCCTATATTTCCCCATTTTCTTGAGTCTATTTAATTTAAGTATTTGATGTATGATACATTTGGTGCTTTTGATGAACATTGGCTTAGTAGCTAGTGTTAATGGCTACCTAAATACAGTTTGATATAAACATGAGCATGAGTATATGATTGGATGGATATGCCATAATATACTAATAACTTTCCAATTCTATGTATGCATTTCTTTGGGGTGTCTATCCTCACATTCAGGATTGACTTTGTCAGTATATACAGTACCCATTGCATTTTTTGTATGAGAAAATTAAAATATGTTTCAAACTTATGAATATTCATGAGCAAATAATTTTGATTGGCTCTAGTTAAGTATTTAAATGATGATTAAAATGGAACTTGACTACATTGTGTTACACTGAAGAAGGCTGTTTGCCGAAACTAGTCTGTTATTGACACAAGTATTTAATAAATTTATTGAACTCTGTGCTGCCTTGCTGGTCTATTTGGTGCTTTCTACTTGGTTTGGACCGTGCAAACCCTCGTGCATAGGACTTGGTATGTACAATGAACACTGAACCCACAGACATTGCCAACAAACTGGCAGACAGGTTCCGTGCATACATCTACCCTCCCTCACCCCCCCAAGTGGGGACGTATCTATCCCACCAGAGCCTAGCCTCCCAAACATCTCAAATGCCCAGGTGAGGGCTGATATCTGTAAAGCAGTGAACACAGCATCAATGGGACCAGATGGTGTCCCCGGCTGTGTGCTACACAACCTCAATGAGGGCCTCACCCCGCACATAAGGCTGCTGTTTAATCTCAGCCTTACTACAGGCTACGTACCCGATGGATGGCATACGGCAACTGTGGTCCCACTCCACCAAGGCAGTGCTCCTATGGACTCTGTACATCCCTGCCCTATAAGCTTGACAAGCCTTGTCTGCAAAGCTATGGAGGGGTCCATAATGGAGCCCATAAATAAAGACATTGGGGAACGACAGATACTGGAACATACCCACATCGGCTTAGTCAAGGGCAGATCCTGCCTCCTGAACCTGGTCGACCTATTTGAAGGAGTCACTAAGGCCATTGATGGGGGTACGTCGGTTTGCACAGCCTACCATGACCTGGCGACAGTGTTCAAAGCACACTCCACGCGGGCATCATAGAAAGGCTCACCAGCGTAGATGTAGAGATATATGCCACACGATGGGGTGCCAACCGGATGGAGGTCAACACCCACAGGGTTAGTGTTCCTGGTGCCATGTCAGACTCCAAGCTGGTCCCGAGTGGTGGCCCACAGGGCTCAGTCCTGTGCCCCCTCCAGTTTGGCAGTCAACTTTCCGACATGCTTGCAAACATAGGGGGATTGTGGCAGACAAGGTATGCAGATGATTGCAAACCGGCCACCATACTCAACACACCATCAGACACGGACATCCACCTGAGGTCTCACAGAAATGGATAACTGGTGCCAGAGTCATAGCCTGAAGCTACATGCCAGGGAAGGTATAGACCTACCCTTTGGGAAAGACATGTTCACCCCGAATTACCACATAGGTGGTAATCCATTAAACATGGTGGATGTGATCAGGGACATGGGTACCAGACCTGTTGGTAACCTCCCTTGACATTCACATTGCCAATGTAGTTGGGAAGACATTCCACTGTGCCCACCTGGTCATGAAGGGATTCAAATCCACATCAGGGGAGGTAATTGTACCTCTGTACTCTTCACACTTCAGACCAATGATTGGGTACAACGCCACATCTGGAATGTACCTAACCTGACACCTGCAGCACTCGGAAGGACCTCAAACGTTCCACAACACAGGGATAAAGGTGCTGAAACATATGTCACACACTGGCCGCCTGGGGGACTCCGTCTGTATACCTTCTCATACCGTCTGCTCCGAGGTGATCTGTGCCTGACATACACGGCCATGTCCGACCTGGGTGTCATGGACATGTTCCACCTCCTAGGATCCAAACAACCACGGGCACGAGAGCAACTGACAGACACCTCATCACGGACATAAATAGGGCGTGCTAGAGGGACAGGTTCATCACCCAGAGACTCCCTACACCATGGAATAGATTCCCAGCCCTTGTGAAGCAGAGCCCCTCACTGACTCTGTCCAGGAGTAATCCTGATGTGTGGATTGGAGATCGTAGGTATGCCCCAGGCATCATCTCTGTGTCACTGCTGGACAGAGGGACAGCAGACCAATGGATATAATATCCTCATCCTAAGGGGTGGTGAAAGCCACACACACTCTGGCTAGCCTTACACATGCCGTAGGGCACATAGCCTGGTATGTACCTATGCACCTATGTACCTATGTAGGTGTCCAGGCAGGATGCGGGTACCTGTGGTATGCTGATATTGCCAGATATGCCTGTGGGTAACCCACAGCTACACATGGGGGACTGATAACAGTGCTCCCAGTAGGCACATGCAAGTACACCATATGAGGCATACAGGTTAACAGAACCAACATGGTGCTACACATGTAACCATCACACATACCGTGTACACAGCTCAATGTATGCTGCACCTGCACTACATGGTATGTCTGCTGCATGATGACAGTACACACCCTCGTCACATACGCACCTGTCACCTGTCATACACAACCACTGCAACATACACATCACACACTATGCGTACACAGGTATCACATACACCTCTCACTATTTTGTCCACCCTTTGCATCAGAATGTATTTGCATAACTGTGCACCGATGGTGTGGATGACAGTGATGCGGCAGAGCCTTCATCATATGCACAGAGTGATATGTGTGCCAGGGGCATAGGCTGTACCAATGGATGACATCATGTGTGTGTGTAAGGGCCGGTGCATTTACTGGGCATGACTGTGCAGAATGCATGTGGATGTGGTGGAGCCCTACCGTTGTGTCTGCTGTGTGTGGGTATGTGTGTACATAGTTCAGCCATCTGTGATGCCTACATGGGGTATACTTGGCAACCACAGACTGTACAGTGCAGGTTGTATGGCTCACCATGTCCGTCTGCGGCCACGTGACCCGTGCCTGCCTGGGGTCACACGGGCACTACCGGGTAGAGGTATGGAGTGGCCACTCTCCGATGACACATGTCCGCTGGAACCGTGTCCACGCTGGGACCGGCCAGGGCAACGTCCATGTGGCCTGCTGTGTCCTGGTGTGGTTGGTGTAGCACCAGCTGCACTGCTGCTGCTACCGGCACTGTGTGAGTGGGCATGAGAGGTAGCACGCACACGTTGACCTACACTAGGTGGTGTTGATGGCCTACGGCCACGTGTCCTATGCCTCACCCCTACCAGGTGTTCCAGCACAGACAGCTCACGCTCGCGGATTGACATGCCTCGGTCGAGGATTCCAACCATCTCACCTAATCCCCTATCCAGTACATTAGCAATCTGCTGTTGAGCATTCGCCAATGACTGGATGTTCTCATTTAGGGAATGGATTGCGGCCCTCTGCAGCCTCTGCCCTTCTTGGTTCTGCCATTCAGCACGTGCCTGTGCCGCCATTACAGTCTGGAACATGCATCTGGTGATACCAGCTGCTGCACCCTGTACAGCAGGTACATGTCTGCCAGAGGTCCTCCTACGAGCAGCACCAGCCACATGCCTGTGTGGCACATCACCAGTCATTACGCTGGTGACATGGTGTGTACCCACACCTTCTGTAGCCACCACACATTCCTGCTCAATGCCAACAGACGCTGACTGTCCTTCCTCTATGGGCAACGGTGATATGGTATGTGTCGGCATCAGAACCGTGTGCAGAGATGAAGGGGACATAGATGGGATGGTAACCAATGGCACAGCTTCTGCCCCTGACAACCCTGCCTGTGCCTCATGCATATGGTCATCACCGCTAGTATCTGTGGGGACACCAGCATCAGATGGACCGCAGGAGGGGAACGCACCTACACCACCTGTGAATACAAAGACATATTGTAAGATACAGTACACACACGCAGACACACACGCAGACACACACACACACACGCACGCAGACACACACACGCAGACACACACACACACACACTGACACACACACACACAGACACACACACACACAGAGACACACACACGCAGGCACACACACACACTGACACACACACACACACACATGCAGACACACACACGCAGGCACACACACACGCTGACACACACACACAAACACACTCACATGCAGACACATCATGCATGTGATATTGCAGATGGCATGCATCATTCCCACACCACAGCTCAGTGATTGCAGGCCGACATTAATAGTGGTAGTATGCATACTGCCCTGGGGTGCACACTACATCAAGCAGGTGTCATTTCAGTAGGCAGGCAGTACACACATTCATGGTAGTTTGCATGCATCACCGTGATACACTGTGTGGCCACAGGCAGGTTGACAGTACACATGGCTGGCGTCACTTTGACATGTACTCTTCCAAAATGTGCGATAACATGTGTACATGTGTCAATGGTGTCCCACCACATGCAACGCATCATACTGGACCTCACAGTGCAGTGTTATGTGTACAGGCTACAGATAGAATGCATGTGTAACAAAGATGTCTGTGCAGGTGTGGTTGGTGTGAGCCATGTACATAGCTATACAGTGGGGAGTACAGGCACTGTGCCACTGCATGGCAGCAGGACACAGGTATGTTTCTGTGCGATGCATAACATGGACGCATTGCATTGCCATGTCTGCAACACATTCATGCTATTCCACAGCACAAAAATGGTAGACATTGGTGGCACCTCCGGTGGCTTCAGACAGGCATTCCGGTTGTCTGGTGTACCACATCAAATGTACAGGTGGTCCACTACAGCTTTGATCGCACTATGTGTGGACAATGTGCAACGGTGTCTATCCACTCCAGATGTACTGTGTGGCAACATGCCTGTAGGTATCACCCATGGCCATGTTTGACTGGGTCATGGACAATTGTGTGTGATGGGCATCATGTACCATCCCTGTGGTGGCCCATGTGACATACACCCATACAAGTCAGAGGTGTCGCAATCCAGAGGGCTATGCAGACAGTGTGGATGTCTGCTATGTCGGGCGTAGGTCATGTCATGGTGTGACAATATTGCAGACAGGACACCACATGCGTGGGACATGTCCTGTGCCGTGTCACAACGTGTGCACACAATGCAGGGGCATATGTCACATTGGTAACACCTGTGTGCTGGCCAGATCACAGCTCACTATGTGGTACTGTGTGCGTACCACAAATGGCATTCCAATGCATACTACATATGCAGCCATTGTACGACACCTCCACCATTGTATGCATAGCTGACTGCACATATCACACTGACGGGTTCTGTGTTTTCATGCCGGTGTATACTAACGGTTGTATCTACTGTACATGGATGGCATGTGTGTCAGGTGGTGCAACCTGTATACCGTGACTGGAGCTGAACCCAGGTGTGCATGTCATACCTGGCCACATGGCGGATATCTATACACTGTAACATGCCTGTTACTAACAACAGTCTCACCTGTGACGGACCCATGGATGTGTGACACGCCAGAGGTACCTGTATAGGGGCGACACAACAGTATAAACATTATCCATGACTGTAGCCACAGTAAGCACTGTGCATGTCACATCATGTACCTGTGTGGTAGCATGTGTTATGCACATGTCTGCAAACACAACGTAGCATACTGTAGTATGCGGCTTGTGTGGCCATCTACCTGGCATGTGTTGGTACATTATGTGGTGTACTGTGACACCCACACCTAAGGCAGTTATCATACACATATGCAAGACTGACTTACCAGGCAGCTCCAGGCTCATTGGTTGGGAGACACCCACCTCCACGATGGCAGCGAGTGTTTCTGCATGATGTTCCCTGGGTGTCCCCAGACTGGCCAGGAGCTCCTCCGTGTGTGTGAGTGGGTGCTGGGTTGGTGGCCCACCACCTGTTCTTCCTTGTTCTCTGGCGATTGTGGTGGCACGCTGTTTCGCGTGCCTTATTAGGTCCATGCAGTGTCGGCGTATCTGCTGGTAGGTGCAGTTGTTGCCACCCACGTCGTTCACCCTCCTGCGCATATCCTGCCACAGGTCATCCCGCTGCTGTGCTTGCTGTGGAACATGGCTGAATAGCAGGTCATAGTTGTCATGGAGCAATGGTATGATTATGTCATCCTCCTGGCAGCTGAAGGCTGGCAGCCGTGAACGAGGCATTATCTGTAAGACATAATGATGGTGACAGGTCACATTTACACTGATGTACTGGCATACTGCTGGACATACATTGCTATGACATGTACGACATCTGCACAGTAATCTCTGCGATGCATCATGGCACTGACACAGCTGACGTGTTGCTGTCACACCGTTAAGCAGTGGGTATCATATCATATCTGTGTGTCAACTCATCACACTGTACACACACCATGTTGATGGTAACCTGCTGTGGACATGTGTACCTGCCTGCACCTGTGTTCATACCAGTTGGCACATGTCCCAATGTGCACACAGTTCTACTGTTCACCTGGATGCTGTGTATATGTCACTAGGCATCACAGACGCAGCCATTATGGACGTCAGCGGTGGCACTGCACACATACACCTGGACACCTGTACATGCATGTGTTGTGCCATGTACATCTACACAGCACTGTACAGGTGTTGGACAACCTGCCACAGCTCACCTGTATTGCATGTGTGATACACTTGGGACATTGTGTAATCATATGACATTAGCAGGGATGGTCATACATAGCATGTGCGCGCGCACGTTGTACATGCCAACACACAACACCTGTGACACCACAAGGTGCATCAGTGCCACATTTCTGCTCTGGACGGTTGATAGTGCAAGTGCCATTTGGCCATCGCACCATGTATGACTGTCATAGCACATGCAGCCTTGCTTGACAGGGCTGCATGGTTTGACAGGGTATGTCACATACATGGCACAGGGATGTGTCACACCTGGGGGGTACTGATATTGGGAGGGTGGCTGTCCATTCCATATGTCATTGCTATGTGTATATGGACATTACACATGTCTATCATCATGGTGTGGACAATGGCCTTCTGCAAGGTAGGCAGCATGCTGCTTGATGGGGGTGTGTATGGTGCATGCTGGTATCGCACATCCATGCATACACATTACCCCTGACAGGTGCTATGTGCTGTGATATTGTTCAACACAGTGCTGTATGTGCCCACACGATGATATCCCGTGCACATGGATGGTAGCCTGGCTTGACATGGGTACCACATATGTCTACATCCAGTGCCTGCTGCCACCGCCATGTCAGCAGGTGCACCACACAGCACCATCCCCTCCCACAGGGACCGTGGTGTTGGGCACAGCATAGGTATCCATTTATGGGGACAGGGATGTTCACATAGCAGGGGCACTGATGGTATCATCCATCAGACCATACACGTATGACGCACACCTCACACACCCAGCCCATTCAATATGTTGTTCGCAACACTGACACAGCTATACTACTAGGCCAGGGGCATTCCCAGACGTACATACACAGATGCATGCACATCTGTCTGTGGCATGGGCTACAATGATGGTGGGGTTCAACACATACTGTGTTTGACTGTGGCTGGCGCAGATGTTCTGTGCACGTGTCTACAAGGTGAACCTGTTCTACAGTAGCCAGCGGTGATGTGCTGTGCACATGTCAATGATGCACATTGTGTTGGTGTCTGTCTGTCAACAGGCCAGTGGTGGAACACACAGGGGTATTAGTGATCGCATATGCATGCCACCCTGTACAGCTGTACTGCTAACATCTCAGGTGCTAATGTGTCATGGACATGCACACCTTACCCGGGCAGGTGTTGGTGGGTTGCCACCCATACCCATCTCCTCTTGTGGGTTGCTATAATCTAACACCCTCTTTGTATTGTATGTTCAGGCTATGCACCTGTGTGGGACATGTGGGCATGCAATGCACTACTGCGTACCTTTGCACCCATTGCACAACATGTCACACAGGTACACTGGCAGCCATACACTTCACAGCTTGGTGATGGTACAACAGGTATTGTACACACGTAACACATATCCTGTGGGACATGTTCATATGTACAGGCATGTGCAACAGTCACGTACCACTGCTACCCCTATATGATGGATATGCAGTACATGTGGCGGTACAGCGACTGTCACATGTAGTCGTGCAATGCCCCCCTACCTACATGGTGTGGTACTGCCTGTGGGGGATATGCGTTTCCATCCATGCTGTGCCCATAGCTGACAGTTGTACATCGATATGTGCAACATACCTCAGTTGGTGTTATCATGGGTGCATGTTCAACATGGCTCTGCATTGTTTGTGTCTGTCACACAGTCATTATTGTACATGGTTTACATGCCAGCCATGGCTTGCTGTATGTGATTCCATGTACTTCATTGGGATACCATCATTATACATTATAACAGTGTATTCCAGCCATCACATAGCCTTCCTAGATGACACTGTTAGCCAGCCAGTAGTAGGTGTTCTGCCATCTGCACATAGGTCACACAGTACGAGGGCAGCTGACACCCATTCTGGGGACAGGGTGCTGACAGCTGTGGATGGGTGTGATGCTGTCGACAACCATGACTGCACCTGATGGTCACATCTGGATGGGTAACATTCACAACACACACCTACCTTCGCGTAGTAACACATCATCTCCAACAATGGACATTCCTGCCAGAACAATGTGTGCAGTATGTCTGTATGACCACTGTAGGCACCACTGGTGGCCCACAGCATGGCAGCCAACAGCACCGGTGTATATCCTGTGGAACCATTGGTTACACCATTCACAACACACCTGTATCAGGTGACCCTGTTGTGGATCACAGTGCAGTTCCACACATCATGTTACACTAGGCATCATGCACTGTTATGTTGCGGACGTGTGAACAGCTGTGCAACTCAACATATGCACACATGACACATCACCTGGTACAACATATCTCTCATTCAACATGTTATTGTGACCGCCCTGTGATGGCATTACACAGGCTACGTGTACTGGGACATGTGATGGCTCACCAGTGTATTCACCCTCTGGGTGTGTGTCTAGCCAAGTGTACAGTAGGCAGTGGTCTGAACACAGGGACAATGTACATTGACCTACTGTGTCACTGCAACAGGTGCCTATGCTCATACTGGACTTATACAGGCATGTGGTATCTGACCGCTATGACAGTCCTGGTTGACCACACTGCTGTGGCACACATGACCTGCGGCCATCTGCCTGGGGTGTGGAACACACATGTACATCTTCACATGCTATACTGCCTCTGTGGCGGTGTCACATGACTGTCTCCAGCAGGGCTGTAACAGGCAGGCACGGCATGGGGTCATGTGGGACAATGCTTGCACCTTCCACTGTGCTGCACACAAGCAAGGCACACACACTAGTGCACCACTCACATTTATCTGCAGTGACTCTGCGCAGCATGCCTGCAAGTACGGATTGTACACGGATCGTACCTCCCAGGCACATACCTGGGCTTCAACACACACACAGGTGAGGGGATCACACATCACACAGTGTTTTGCACACATCCTGGATAGTTGCCGAACACAATGCATCATAGGTGCTCAATGTGCAGATATCCATGTTTGTGACCGCTAGACACATTGTAACACACAACAGAGTTTACATTGTACACCACAGGTTACATGCTGTCTGTGTTGTTATACTGTACATTGGGCCTCAGACAGCTGATACTGCCATGTGCTGACAGCAACCCACACTTCCCTAGAATGGACACCCATGTACCTACACATGCTTGAGGCATGCACTCCACCCAGCTGGATGACACATTACACAACACATACCATAACTACACTACCCTCAGCATGCACATTACCTCCATGTGTCTGGTGTGTTGCACCTGGGGTTATCCGAACACATATGCTTCACGGCCCTGCTAGCCACACCCTGGACACACACCCATCGCAGCATACACGGAACATGTGTACTACAGCCAGTACTACTGACGTCTGCTGACAGCAGTTGTTAGTGGCATGACACCCCGGCAGATGGACAGTGTACATACCTATGCTGACACATACCACAGTGCACTTCCGTAGCATGTACACAATGGTAGGGACCATGCTATTCCACACAGAGACATGGCGGTACTGACCTTTTCACAGGCGCCACGGTGGTGGTCATGTTCCATGCACATCTGATGTATGGGCACATGTGCAGGCTGTTGCACGGTGGTGTATATTCATATGTGTGGGGTGCATCACTTGTCAGCCATGGTGGGTCCTCGAGGTCCATCACATGCTCCAAGTCTAGCTACCTACACATGACTGCCGCACATTGCAGTGTGGGGCCTCAGGCAGTGTGGTGGTATGTCTGTGTTGTTTGGCTACATCCACATTCAATGTCACATACAATAGTCACCCAGGCATTGCAGACAGAGATAATGTTGGCAACGTGCCAGGCGATGGTGTACTTACCAACAATACACACTCTCACTCACTACAGGGTTGCAATCCATACATGGACATCGTAGTGTCCCTGTGGACACATACATGGTACTGACATGCACACATAATGTCCTGGGACACTGGCCCAATGTCACCTTCTGATGTTCCTAGCTGTTATGTCCCGCCAACCTGTTTGGTATGTGTCTCCATACCAGCCCACTATATTCACTGCTAGCCTGTTGTCGGACATTGTGTACCTTGACCACCGCACAGCCGCATCTATCGCACTACCCATGGGTGGCACTGCATTGCACGTGTGGGACTGCATTCATACAGCCATGACTGGACCATTCTGTATGGCACTGGGGCACATCCTCACGAACGTGCTTCACGCACAAATTGATGGCCTCCATGCCTTTCCTGGCACCCTTGTTGGGCTTCTGTGTGCCACGGCACGCCACATACACTTGCTGCCCACCTGTCGTACCACTGCATGGGTGGTTGGGGTGGTACGGAGGGCAACACATCAGACGTTGTCCTAACATTGCCCTTCAGCACCATTCCACATTCTGGTGTTGGCAACGTACACATCCACCTGCACATCATAACCTGTGTCTCAGGATGTTAGGCTATATAACTCCTGGACAGGACACACAGTGGTGCAAGCATATCATAGTACCTACTACATGTCAGGCACATATGGCATTACACAGTCCTCAGTCATGGGTCCCCTCATGTTCACTATTTGCTTACATACACAACATGCTGTCACAGAGTACTGTCCATGCCTATATATCCCACATCTACATACCTGGCGCCATTATAGCTCCACCAGCTCATACTGCTAACGACCATATGGGTGTCAGTGTGGCAGATACATTGTGTGGGTGTCATGGCATCAGGATGCATGACACATGGTGCATGCACATCACCTTTGCATAGCAACATTCACCCACTGACTATCACATGGATACTTGCCCCGTACATGCATATCACATTGTACATGGTTGCTGTACACACAAATGCCCCACACAGTCCTGTGGTTACCGTATTCCACTGTGGCATGGATACACTTATGCAGGGCCACACCTATCTGTACTGTGTGTGATGCTGGTACATAGTTAGCCATTGTACCTGTGGCATACACACATCTACACACGGTCGAGGGTACAATATCACATTTATGGTGTACCTTCCACAACGGATACGACTTTACATGGCCCAGCATTGTCATGCCACGATGTGTACCAGGCTTGGACAGTTTACATATGCGGCTGACAGACGGAAAACACATCTGTACACATCTGCATACCACATACACATGGGTGTCTTCTGCTCTGACACGGACCATGTCCTCCACATTACTGATGCATATACTCCTCATACATGACAATTGCAGTGGGCAGTGTGAACGGACTGCTCATGTATATGTGCACACATGCCACACTGCATGGGCTGGGCTTCTGTGTTACTTCCGCAGACACAACACACACCATGCTGTGGAACATAGGTCCTGTGCACATCCCACAGGGACACACAGTGGCACTGTTCATGTGATAGCTCCCTTGCTGTTTGCATGACACGTAGTCATGGTACCACCACAGCAGCAGTACTGTGTAAACATGCAGTTGACACCCACCTCTGCTGTTCACAGGACACTACCATGGGGGGGTGACACTACTGTGTACACTGCACATGTGTTTACACATGGACCTGCCAGACTTCATTGTTGCCCACAATGCCCCTGCTACAGACCGTTTGGGCATGGTTACTTGGTGTTCCTTCCATTTCGGATGGCTATGATGCTACTACTCTGTCCCATACCTACAGGCCAAATGTATCCTGTTATTGTACATACCAATAGGCAATACCTCCATTATGCATGATATGCCTGTGATACTGTGTATAATGTCTGTCATATCCACCATGACAATTACACATAGTTGACATAGTATCCCCTACTGCAAGGCATACGTGCACGTCGGGCGCACATTACGTATGACATCGACGGAATATGCCCATACACATGTGTGCTGTGACAATATACATACATGTCCTATCCCCTGCTATGGCACTTCCTTGTTGGACATCCCCTGCCAGCATCGGCGTGTGGTCTGGCATTGTTCTCTCTTATGCCCCCCTGTGGCAGCCCTTGTGGTGTCTCGGCTGTGTACATGATGTCCCACTGCTGTGCACACGGTGTCCACAGTCATTGGTATGCTCAGCAGGATAGCACTACATAACCACCTTTCACCACTCTCTGCATTATGGACAAGTATCATTACTTACAAACACCATTCCCATACAGTACAGCTTCGTCATACACATCATGCGTTACACCCGTACATATCGTGTGTTCTACATACCTTGTCGGTGTTTCGTTCCGTTTTTCGTTCCGTGTATCGGTATTCCTATTTATTACTCTTTCGGTTGTACACTGCTGGTTCGGTATGAGCATACGGTTTGAATACCCTGGGAGTCATCCTTATATCCGTCGATACCTGCAACATGTGGGTTCATCCCACTAATTGCTGTTCCTCAGTGTGTAATTGTGCGCATATCACCTGTGCATCTACTCCATTTGGACATTACGCATCGTAACTAGGGTATGGTTGGATTCCTCACCTGGGCGTTGGCTATTTGCCCTACCTTCGTGGAGATGGTCTGTATTGTGTTTAGTTATGTGTAACTGCAGCCGCTATGTGTGGCGAGAGGTACAAATCGCAGTGGTGTTAGCCGTGGATTGTGTGTGTTGGGTATGGTATTAGGTTCGACATGTGGGTGTCCCTGTCCTGACAGCGTCTGTTGATGGTGTTTTGCATTCGGATGTGTAACATAGCTGTTGTATTCCTTTAAACAATGCATGCAAGTATGCATCCGCTGTTGATTGTGTTTCCCACGCGAGATGTTGCGGTTATGCAGATGTCATTGACTGCCTGTATGTTTGTGCTGCTATTACGGCGTGTATCCCTTTAATATGTACGATGGGGGATATCGGAGGTTGTAGGTGATGGATACGGGTTGTGGGCCTTGCATCTCTACATACACGGTATGGTTGTCTGTGTGCTCCATCCCTGCCTGGGGAGTTGACAGTTAATTGTCTGTTGGTCTGGGAGTGTAGGTTGTGTTTTTGTCATGTGGTGTTGGTATCACCTGCGTGTGTGTTTCATGCATGTATTCCTCCGTCACATCTGTGGTATATCGGCGGTTGTTTGTACGTGACGACTATCTCTTGTCATTCTGTCCCGGATATTTACAGTCATTGTGGTCGTGTTCTTGGGATGGCCTGTTTACCAGTGGTTGCCACCTATTCAGGTGGGGATTGCTTGTTTGACACTTGTAGAACACACAGCGGTATTTACGGGCCGATACGTGGCCACGGTCAGTACTGAGGTAGCACATACGTATTTCCGCGGTACATACCTATTGCTGTGTGACTTTGCCGACGTATCGTTTTGCAATTAGCATATCGGTGTCATACATACGGTCGTTATTAGTACATATGTCCTTTCCATTTCCTGTGGGGTATATCCCTGTGCTACATTCTGGGACATTGTCACTTTGCATTGTTATACGTCGCCACATGCCTAGCCAGGGTGGGGCACTCTCTACTACTTTGGGACTACTGGTGTACATATGCTTGTGGCTACTGTACTGTATGCCTACACATATTATTCCACTCTGCCTCTAACATGGCACCAACATACACATATTACAGAGACACACACATTACACTCGCACAGCGACACACACAGCACCCTCACCGCACACATACACATACTACGGCACTCACGGGGACGGTTGCACACAGTGCCTGCATGGGCCGCATCACTGGCGGCGATGTCTACCTCCCCCCTCATATCCTCATCGTATTACCCGCGCATGTACTGTTACTGTACTGTGGCCTGGCGATCATTCCGACTCGCGGTTATGCATTTCGGTATGTTGCCCTTTCCATGGTTGGCGGTATCCTCTTCTGTTAAACCTCCCAGATGCTCAGGTTGTTGTTTCACTATGTATACTATGTACAGATCTCGTGTGTTACTTCTCTGTCACCTTACATCCCTCTGATTCCCTGTCTTACCTGTAGTTCTTATATGTATATGTGTACATATATTTCTATATATGTAATTATATCTATCTACATATATGTATATGCACATATATACATGGTTTATATGTATACACTTTGCGGCGAACATGGCAGCATACAGCAACGCCGTCTGCTGTAGGACCCGCGTACGGTTCAGGTGTTGGCATTCCATACTTCGCTGGCTGTTGGGTGTACAGTGTTTGGGGGCTGCCTATGTTGGAGTCACACATGGGGCCACCCATACGGTACACTTTATGGGTGGTCATGTTTGTGTGCCGTCCATTTCACTGTGTGTGCAAGTTGGGAGGTGTCAGTCCATGGGGCCTACGCTGTCAGAGTATGTGTTATACATTCCCTCTTTGCCAGGGCATAGGCATATTGGGTACGCCTCCATCTGCCTACTGGGGCTGGCACAGTGTGTTCATGGTCCTGAACCCTCTGTGCCTGGACTGGCCTTGGCAGTTGTGGTGGGCTTTGTGGCCCTTCACCATTATGTCCCTGCAGCAGCTGCTTCCGCAGGATCATATTATGTAGCATGGCACATACTATGAATATGTGGGCACATGTGCCTGGAGAGTACTGCAGGGCTCCACCGGATGTATCCAAGCACCGGAACCGTGATTTCAGCATCCCAATCACACGCTCTATGATTATTCTGGTTTGTGCGTGTGCTTCATTATGGCATTCTTGCATGTGTGTGTGTGCATTTCTGATGGGGGTCATCATCCACGGCTCCAGTGCATAGCCAGCATCCCCCACAAGGTGGCCTTGTGGGATGTCCCCCCTGGTGAATACCTGGTACAGCTGTGAGGCATGCCAGATATGGGAGTCGTGGAAGCTTCCAGGGCTGCCAGCACACACATCCATGATAATGCCCTGCGCATTGCACACGACCTGGCAATTGATGGAGGGGAATCCCTTGTGGTTTATGTAGCATCTACCCTGCTCCCCAGGTGGTGACTTGATTTGTATGTGCGTACAGTCTATCACACCCAGTACCTCCGGGTATTGTGCCACATGGTGGAAGTGGCGCATATTGCTAGCCAACTCCTCCTGAGATCTGGGGAAGTATATATGCTCATTGGCATGTGGTAACATGGCATCCAGAAAATGGTGTAGTACCCTGGATGCTGATGCCTGTGAGATGCCCATTATATCCCCAGTTGGCCTTTGAAAGGTACCTGTGGCCAGTATTCGCAAGCTTACACATACCTTTGTGTCCACTGGGATGGGCTCCCCTCTGTTGTTTCTTGTTCTCAGGTGTGGCCGGCACAGCTCCACTATTTGCTGTAACGTGTCCCTATCCACCCTGTAACGCTCTACTATCTCCAGGTCTTGCAGCGCCTGGTAGGGTACCCTTGGTCTGAACACTCTCCTTCTCCTCTGAGGCCTACGGTAGTTGTCGGCACCCTCCTCCGCAACACCGTCTGTCTCTAACACATGCTGATGGATCACGGCCATGGCAGCACCCAACATGTACATTTTAAAAGTTCCCCGTGTGTTTACACCTATGGTGCGGCGTTTGGGAATACACAGCTGTGTGTTGTGTGCATTCACACTTTATACTGTTGTGCTGTACACCCGGTGATGTCATAGGGTGTGTCTGTCCAGCCGTATCTGGGGATTATCTTCCGTGTTTTACCGTTGGCACTGCAACGCTGTTGCCTTTGGTGTTGCATTACCCTTGCCTGCAATGGATTAGCTTTCGACCTTCCCTTACTGTTTCTGCACATTGCACCTGCTATTTCCTGGCATGCATCCTGCAGAGACCTGTCATGTGTAGTTTCTGGGACATGGCATATCGTGCGTTTTGTGTGCCACCACCGTTATGTTGCCTGTCTGCTTGGCTCTGCTGTGTCAGGTCTTCACTCTTTGCAATCTGCTACCTCCCCTACTGTATTTGCATTCATATACCTCCCCTATCCCGTTTTGCAGGTTTCTGCATGCAGAGTTGTCAGCTGCCGCCGATTGGCCTTTGTGGGTTGATTAGTGTTGATTGCTCATTACTACTCCAGTTACACTGCTTCCGCATTTCCTCATATTCTCAACATCACCTTCCTGTTTCCAATGTTATTTGCGGGGCGAGCGTCACATGACTGGGTTAAGGGAACGTAGTCATCCTCGTGCACATACACCATTGCGCGCATTGTGTGCTCTCAGCTCAACAATTTCCCCACATGCCGGTCCTGCGGCTGTGATGTGCAATGTACAGCCCAGGTTTGCTGAGCTCCAATGTGCTTCCTCCTACAGTGGCACACCCCTCTGCAGGTGACATGTATTCCCTCTGGGCCACTCCTCGGTGTATTACCGCTGCGCCATTTGGTACAGCCTTACGCCGGCGGGGGTTTTGCGATTCAGTATTATCTGCCTCATTTGCATGGCATTGACTACTAATTCATAGTTACCACGCCGAACACTGCCGCGAGTCCTTGGCAACCCTTGCACCGTGGTTGTGGCTTTCCATGCATACCATGGTGTATTGTGGCTGTGAAACTGATGTGTATTACACTGCTGTTTTATAACATTGTCATATTATTTCATTGTTTTGCACCTTCCGCAGACATGTCCTGGGGTTCTGCTGTGAGTTTCTGTGGACATACCATTTATGTTATTATTTACATGTTGTGCATGTTTTCTTTTGACATTCTCTGTGTCTTTCGCCATTGGCATATGGCAACAGTGTGATACCTGACGCTGACAGCCTTCCGTTACTCCGATGTTATGTTTGGGAAAATGTAAACCGTTTTTTTTTGGTTTACATTGCCGTGGCCTTGTGCTACGCCTGCCCCACTTCGTGGATTGCTATATGCCTTCATTTGAATGGTGCAACACTGCACATGGGGTGTTTAGCATACCTACGCCGGAGGCGGCGCAGATCCGGCGCACGCCGGTAGTGCATGTGGGATTGGATCGTACCTGAATCGCTCGGCGGCCATATTTGGTGTTGTAACGCCTACGCTATGCGTGCGCCTGGCGCAAGGTTCATGAATCCCGAGGGACCACTTTTTCTGGAACAAGATTCCTCATTCCATGAAGCAGATTGCTTCCCTGACTCTCTTCAAATATAACTTAGATCAATGGATGGATGACCATAAATTCAGTCCTGGGGTGGCACCTATATTCTTCATGGACAGAGACAGTCAATATTAATTATCATGGACTCATACATCTTTGAACTTTGCTCATCTAACTACTGACAACTGGGGCAATGTGGGATAAATATGGCTAGGCTTGTAGGGGTCTTAGGCTGTTAGCCTAGTCTCCTCCTATGAACATCTACACATTATAGCAATTTAAAAAGATATTAAAATGTATAATTCTTAAACAATTTTTCAAAAAACAATCAAAATGTAAGCTTTTCACCATACCATACAATGATTTATTGATATCAACTTCTATAGGCCTTGTTGAGTGTATGTGTTACTCTTAACCTTTTCAAATCGTAGTGTATCTATAAAACTAAACACTACCTTATTTCATATGGTAAATGTCTAGGGTAGCAAGTTATTCCTTTTTACTTCCATTGTTGACTTAGTAAAAGCAGAATTACAGTTCGCCAGTTTTTTTACTTATACTTAGGCACCTTATTTAATGTTCTGTTTTTGTTTATACTCTGGTCTAGCCTCTTGTTCCAGTCTCACACTGTCATCAAGGATTTATTTAGGGAACCTGTAATTTTAAACATGGTTTTGTCTTTTAGTCATTGTGAGTTTCTGATGTTTTCCCATAACACTCATTACATATCATCATGTGTTTTAAGCATGACTTGTGCAAAAGACAAACACCAAACAGATGGGGAGTTAAATCTCACTAACGAGTAGGTGCTTTGACCTGACTTCTGAGAAACCTTTTCTCAGCTGTCTTTCTGCATTTCTGTGTCTTTCATTGTTCAATTAAATACAATGATGGTACTTTAAACAAACTCTTACATTCATATATACTTATACACATATATTAATTTCTAGGAAATGCAGGTAATATTCTGCAACAATGCAGCCTTCAGTCCTACTTCAAGGTAGTAAACAGCTTCTACCCCATATTATTAGACTGGGGACCACCCAGTTACTGTTTCTCTCTTGCTAATAAGCCAAACAGTAATAAATATAAATGACTGTATACAGAGCATTCTGGCACACTGAAGCAGATGACAGCAGCTTGTCACTGATTAGCTATAACATTTTCTTATTGAATAATAAATGCATAAAGAGTCTACCAGTCAAAAATATTTTAAAGTGAATAAATAAAAATACTTTAAGAGAAAATAATGGATGAAACAATGCTGTCAGCAGATAAATATATGGATACTTGTCCTTGGAAATAGAAAATTATTTTTGAGCAAACATATTACAAGAAGGAAAAGCATATAACTCCAGCTGAACTTTTTTCTGCTGAATTTTGAACTATAAAAATTACTGAGACTTTATCTCATTTTTCTGAATTTCCTGGCAGAAATGCAGGTGTGAATAACAGAACTGATGAATCTGTACATTGCCAAGTAGTACTCCCCTTCAACTGATGCGCTGTTCATTCAACTGCAGTTATATCATTTTTAAATATATTTATTCATATGTAAGTAGAATGTTACATTTACACATTAATGTGTCTATTTGCCCCACTGTGCATCTTTGAAGAATCTTCTAATTACTTTTTTATGGCCCCTAGCTTCCTGGCCTAGGAACAGCCACATATCTTTAATTATATGTTTACATCCTGTATATTCATGGTGTAGCTTCCAGTAACAGGAAGTTACAACTTCAAGTATCAACTTTATATTTTTTTTCAGATTTTTGCAAATGTTCCTGACACAGACAAGCACGGATATTGCAGATTAATTCACATTTTATTTTACCTGATGCAGGTTTACAAGACTGAAATGCTGCTCACATGTATATGGTACTCCTATTTAGAAAATAGTGGCCTATTTATATATAAACCTCACAATCTGTGCCTGCATTCAATATATGTAGAGGTCCATCAAAGCTGCTTCCAGCCTTTTCAAATTCCATCTTCAAATCACCATAGGTAAAATCCAGTGCTACTTCCTTGCAAGCTATAGGTCCCCCTTTTTGACCCAGGAAACGCATACCGTGTATTTAAATGTATTAGAAACACTAACCATCCAACCCAATACCATATACATGGGTGACTTTAATTACCCCACTATTAACTGGGAATCCTATACAACATCAAATGTATATGCACAGAGATTCCTGGATTTTGTAAACATAAACTCCCTGGACCAGATAATCAATATACTAGCCAGGGGTGCAACCATATTGGATCTGGTCCTCACTAATATGTGAGAGTGTTGCACACCCCGTACTGCAATGCCTTCCCTGGTAAGGTCAGACCACAAAATGGTCTCCTTTGAAGTAAAAATAAAACCTGGACCCCCAGCTAAACCAGGAATATTCAGGAGCTTTTCTAAGGCTAACCTTCTCCTATTAAGTGAGAACCTGGCAAAATGTCAAGCCCCTATAAACCATGAGAACAATTCTGCCTATGCACAACTGTTCACAGAAACCCTGTACAAACATGTTAATAGCTGCATAGAATCAGCTGTACACACAAGGAAGATGACGATAACTAACTCAAAAAACAAGCCACCCTGGTGAAATCATAAAATCAATTGAATTTATAACAGTAGGAAGAAAAGGCAAAAATTAAGGGGTGCTGCACCCATCAGGATAAAAACAATCTCATCAAATTAAACAAACATCTCAGAGGACAAATAAAGTCTACCAAAGCCACATTTGATGTAGGTTTGGCTGTTCAGGCCAAGTACAACCACAAAGCATTCTTTACCTATGTCCGCAACCTCAAAGGCAATACACAATTGTGTGCAGAGCTCATTGTAAATGGAGCCACCTATACTGTGCCAGAAGATATAGGAAACCTCCTGGCTGATAAATTCAGCTCCAACTTTACTCCTCTCTCCCCCTCAACCTTCCCTCAGGAAATATCATCAAATATAACTTCCCCTACTACCACTACAGAAGAAGTCCTTTATGCTCTCTCTAAGACCAAGAACACTGCATCAATGGGCCCAGACAATATCCCAGGAAGCCTTCTAAATAGCATGAAGCATGACCTATCAGGGCCTCTGGAATTACTAGTTAACTGTAACCTCCAAACAGGCTTTGTGACTCATGAATGGAGAAAGGCAACAGTCATCCCTAAGCACAAAGGTGGACCATCTACCGACCCTGGAAACTACAGGCCCTTAAGATTCACTAGTCTTATATATGCCATGGAAAGAATTATCATGGAGATGATCAATAGAGATATAATAAACCTCCAGATACTGGACCCAACTCAGTTTGGTTTCAAGGGCAGATCATGCCTACTCAACCTGGTGGACTTCTTTGAGAAGGTCAGCAAAGCAATGGATGAGGGTAAAATTGTTCACACTGCCTACCTTGACCTGGCCAAAGCATTTGACACAATACCCCACTTGAGTATTGCTTACAGACTCAAGAGTTTAGGTACAAACCTATATGTCACGAGGTGGATAGCCAACAGGCTCACAGACAGGACCCAGGAAATTAGAATTGGGAGTCCACCTCTACAAAGAGGCTAGTCACAAGTGGAGTCCCTCAGGGATCAGTCTTTGGACCTCTCCTTTTTGGCATTTACTTCTCAGAAGTCAAGGCCAGTGTCAGTGGTCTCTGGCTGACTAAATTTGCAGATGATTGCAAATTAGGAGCTGTCACTGATTCTCACACTGACACAAATGTTCTCCAGGAGGGACTGATATAGACAACAACTGATGTCAGAGCCATGGACTAAAACTATAAGCCAAGAAATGCATAAGAGTATCCTTTGGGAAGTCATCCATCCCTGGTAACTATCATATTGACAGCACACCCCTTACAGCTGACCCAGTAGTCATGGACTTAGGGACACACATAGATAATAATCTAGCCTTTGGTCATCACGTGTCTACAGTGGTGAGGAAATCATTCCATGTTGCGAAACCTATAAACAAAGGTATGGCATGTAAGTTCAAGGAGGTCATTGTTCCACTGTATTCAACATTCATTAGACCTATCATTGAGTACAATGCCCACTTTGGTATGTACCTACCAAGCGATATCCAACAACTGGAATGTTCACAGGGCGTAAGTAATATATCCTATGCAGACCACTTCAAGGCCCTATCCCTGTATTGTGTCTCCTACAGGCTTTTGAGGGGAGATCTATGCCTGGCATACAGGGAATTGTCAGACCACACTCTAATGCACCCCGTGCATATCCGCAAAACAAACAGTACCAGAATTACCCATTCTAAAGACTTAAACCTTGCCTGTGACATAAATAGGACCTGCTGGAGAGATAGGTATGTATCCCAGAGACTACCCCATCTATGGAACAGGCTCCCCATCCATTTCAAGCAGAGTTCCTCCCTAACCCAATTCAAGAGCAACTTGGACAATTGGATGGGAAACTGGAAATTCATCCCTGGTTTGGCACCTATGTCTCTAATGCAAACAGGTAACCTGTAAATGGTTCATCTCCCAGGCCCATGGTTACACTTATCAAGGGTATCAGAAGATTTGGGATGCATGGCTAGGCTTAAAAAGATCCTTGTGGTCATTAGCCTAGTAAACACATATGAACCTATGAACCTATTACCACAAGACACTTCTGTAGTGCTTTTTATCCTCAGCTTAAGTATAGAATGAGGGTATTAAGAGTTACTAACTCAACATTATTTATTACCTCACCACCTGTTCTTGTGGAACCTATATTGTTTTATCAGCCTTATCTCCAGAAGATTAGATTAGATTAGATTAGATTAGATTAGATCCAGGCTCCTGAGTCAGTGTGCAGAACTTACAATTTATTAGCTCAATAATACAAATTACTCAATGAAATGCACCTTATCGTTTTTAAGCTGATGCCATATAACTATGCCAGCACACCGTACAATGATGTACAAACAATATTATTACTGCAATAATCCTCTGTTAAGAAGTAATAAGAAATGTAGCTTATTGATCATTGCTATTATCAAATGCATTGATCGTCACTTTTAAAGCTAACTGTTAGAAAAGGCAGATTATGTGAACATCCAGGAAGTTAACTATTAACATTATTTATTCACTATTTAGAGTTGGGGCTTGGTGTAATGGTTAAGGGATTGTGGGTTGTGTAATGGTTCAGATGTTTATCTCGCAGACACAAGGAACAGTGGTTGACTCACCTTTGAAAGGGAAATTGACTTGGCTTAAAATGGCCCAGAAGGGCAGTTAGCATAGTATCTACCTATGAATATATTTATTTATTAGCATTTGTTTACTGGGATAGTCTGATTGTGTTCCAGGCCCCTTTCAGTGGAGGCCCAAGGTGAAATATATGCATACATAATTCTATAAAAGGTTACAGTGAGAAAGAGGAATGCAATTCTAATAAAATATTGCAAACGACTATCACTTACAGCTTTGCTTAACTCGGCACACAGGCAGTTAATATATATTTTACAGCTGGTTTATAGCAGGTATATTCACCTAAAGTATTGACTGACATCTAAAGATTGAAAGGTTATTCCTGGTTCCTTGTTTACTAACCTTGGCTGTCAAGCTTATAACCTATTGTCCTTCAACAGCTTGATTGGCATAACCTTATGTTGATGTTTTCTACTTCCCACCTGCATATCAAAATTGTTTTTCAACAAAGTTAATGTCTGATTTCTGACTATAAGATTAAGTTGGTTCCATTAACTTGGAAAACATTGTGTTGCGCGTCTGCAATATTTTACTCTATACTGTCAAATGAAACAAATTAAAGCAGATTAAGCAATGGTCACCTTAGTAAGTTATAAGAAATAACCTTTCTGAATAGTTCAAGTTTTCCAACTGTATAATTCTTCTTGTGAGGAATCATTGTATCTTGTAAATGCATTTCAGATGGCTTGCCCAAAGGCTAGAAAATACACCACTTTATTCATTAACAGGTCATATTAGGAAGGCATAAAGTGGTACAATGTTCTTTCTTTAGTGTCTAGACATTCATTTTGAAATTAGATAGGATACAGAATGTGCTTTTCTGACTTTGTAAAATAGTAACTTGTCAAACTTTAAACTGTTGTCTACTATTCACTGTAGATCTTTAATAATGGTGTATTTTGTATAATTTCATAATTAACATCACTTTGCCAAACCTCATGATGCTACATTTGCAGAAATCGTTACTATTGCACCATGTACATATTTTTTGAAGACCATCTTGACAATTTTAATATCTTTATTGAAGTAATTTTGTACCCCAGTCTATTGTTTAGTAGTAAAAACAATTGAATCTTTGTTTAATGAAGTGACTAATCTTATTCTATTGCATGTCAGAATGAGATGTTGCAACAAATAGCAGTCTCAAACAGAGCCACATAATGATCAACAATGGGCCCAAGGGAGGGTAATGGATCTGGCCCCCATATACACAGCCCCGCCACAGCCATTCTATATTCCTATTACTTGTCTATTTCTCACCAGTTACTATAAACACTGTTCAAATTTCTCACTGTGTATACTGCTTTCTGCTTTACTTCTACAATGATTACAGATATTTGGATTTAATTTAAAACCTTTATTTCAAATTTTATAGCACAATCATTGATAGACACTTGCAATACAGTCTCACAATGAAAACAGACTTGGCATTAAAACGTCTCTGCCCTTGCAACTCACATTCATTGAAACAGCATTAAAACCCACATTCAAAGAAAATGCATCTGGCCAGTAGCAGATAAAGTTTATCTTTGGGCTGTTTTCAAATCATAGGCCCCTAGTACACATTTGTGGGACCATGCATGCATACATGTGTTTTTTTTAGTCACCTTGCTGATTGTACTGAATTATGTTGTTCATCTTTTCTGCTTTTCCCGGTTAGGGGTCGCCACAGCAGAACTCTGGTCCACTAATAATTGGCAGTAGATTTTTTATGGTGCCGAGTTGTCAGCCTGATGCCCAACCTTCAGTGAAGGCATGCCCATTTCATGCATGTCTTTCGGAGACCACTCGATCGAGGGGAGGACATGCAGACTCCACACAGAAGGCACTCCAGCTGTGAATCAAACAGGAGAACCTCTTGCTGTGAGGCAACAACGCTACCGCTGTACCACCGCGGCTTCCACACTCCTTGTATAATACAGCATCACGTCTTGGAGCATTTTTAAAATTTGTAGTTTTGAATAATTTTCAAGAAAGCAATGAAACAAAACATATGAACCAATAATGATAATACTGCCTAGTTCAGAATATTTCGACCATAAATGTCCACTCGGATTTTTGTCATTACCATCCACTAATATCAATCAATATGCATAATCTCTGCAGAAGAAAATGTCACCTGAATAATTCCACGTTAAAGAGATCTGTAACTAATGAAAAGGTTGCTGCTAGCAAATATCTTTATATTTCAGAGTTTTATCTACAAATTCAGTGCCTGCTGCCCTTTAAATTTCTTATGTTACATTAAAAATCGTAAGCTGATAATAGTGCAATTGGAAATGGACTGCAAACTGACATTTCATAGTTACTAGGCATCTCATCCAAATGAGCACATACTTAAGACTGCTGCACCCCACCCCCCCTTAAAGTACAACACAGTATTGGCAATCCATCTACATACTGTGGGAGTAGAACCGACAGCCTTCTGCATCAAAAGCAGGTACGCTACTTGTTGTGCTGCTACCATTGTTTTTAAATTCTATAGCACAATAGTGACACCATTTGCTAAACAAAACAGTTCCACATTGTAAATAGACTTAGCATAAGCAGCAGTAAACTTCTCTTCTCTTCTCTTGAAGAGCATAATTCCTTTAAAATGCACTTGAAACTCAATTATTTGAAAAATGCACCCGAAACTCAGTTCCTTGAAAATGCACTTGAAACACAATTTTTTTAACAGCTAAGTAGTTGGAATATGGGTTTCAGGCTCTTGTTTCATGTAACTCAGGTACAGGGTTTGAGCCTGACCAAATTAACTAACTACCTGCTATCCCAAAGTGGGATATTTCATACATACACACACACCTTACTTGTCTCTCTGTTCTTCTGTAGAAGAATCAAGGTTGAGTGAGTCAACATTCTGGCATGCAGCAGCATAGCACAGCAATGTCTTCTTGTTTTAAAATTCTGTGCAAGCGGAGCAGAAGAAGTAAAAAAAATTAAAGAGCAGGAGGCTTGTGTCGCACAATGCAACAGGTATGTGTGACCCGACACAGATGGTGTTCCAATGCCCTCATCTTAAAAAAAAATGTAAATTTTTTTTAACTTAAAACTGTAAATGTGACAGTGGCAAGCAGGACCCCTCATAGCAAGTGGACCCTAGGCAACTGCCTTGATCACCTAGTGATGGATCCGGCTCTCATTTGAAAGACAGCCAGAATGCTATAGAAACTGATCATTTTGATTACACTGCATTGTCACTGAATCGTCAACAAAGTTTTTAGATTCAAAATCATAAAAAATAAAAAATAAAGAGAAAATGCTGATTTAGCCTTGCTTCTGTGGCCTATGTCACAGGTGAAATGATCTGAGCTACACCACTTCTGCTAAACAAATAAATAAATTAAAAGTCCATTAAATATAGATATGGAATATATTATAACATTTGACAGTTCCTGAAACATCCAATAGTTCTGTAAGATAAGAATAAAGTAAGGTCATAATGGAATTACACTGACTAAATATCACATATAAAAAACAGTAATACTTATTTTATTCTCTCTGCAATCTATTTCAGTTAGCATTCTGTGACTAATCTATCATGATCTCCCAGCCATTTCATTCAGCATAGGTCCTCAGTCAATCAGCTTTCTACCCCACTTAGCCAATATAAATAAAACGAAATGAAACAAAGCAAGTAAGTATTCTTTCTTCAGTGAAGAAGCTTGATTTTGCATTGTTTTCACCATCTTAGTGATATATTAAATGCATTATTACACATGACATGGAAAAAGTGTCTTTGGTCAGCTGTTTGAAGAGTGGACACTGCCATACTTATTATCTTTAAAAGAGTGTCAGGCAATCTAAAGTGCATACTGGTCTGTCACCCAGGGCAGAGATATTTAATGATTTCAGCACTACATAGCTGAGGCACAACCACAAATAAATGAGAACTAGAACAAAGCTGAATAGAAATATCAAAATGTTACAGCAAACATCAAATGGCATTGCTGAAATCTAGTTTTCATGCGCACATTTTAGTAACTTCATATTTATTTAGCTGGTAGGTGAACTGGATCACTGGTGGCCCCTTACTGATTATAACCATTAAAATTAAGAATTATGCCTACAGGAGAATGCAATAAAATACAAAAAAGTCATAAAACAAATATACAGTTTAATACAAAGAGCTTTATAAGGCAGAAGCTTGGCAAAACAATATCAAGGAGTGAAACTTACATTGCTCATGGGAATGCTACTCTTTAGACAGATCTTCTTCTTTCGGCTTTTTCCCAGTTAGGGGTCGCCACAGTAGATCATCTGTCCACTCATGATTGGCAGTGGAGTTTTACAGTGTCAAGTTGCCAGCCCAGCGCCCAACCTTCCACAGAAGGCACACATGCACACACTAACACTTAGGGCCAATTTAGAGTGTCCAATCCACCTACTGCATGTCTTTGGGATGAAACCGCAGCACCCGGAGGAAACCCACACGACCACAGGGAGGACATGCAGACTCCACACAGAAGGCACCCCAGCCGAGAATTGAACCAGGGAACCTCTTTGTTGTGAGGCAGCAATGCTAACCACTGTACCACTGTGATAAACAAAAGAAAACAGATGAATTACCAGAGTTATTGCAAAGCCAATGTACCTGCATTCACACCACTGTTGGAGGTACATTTTAACATATGAGCCAAAGAGGCAAGGACAGGAGGTTGATATAGGTGTAAGCATGTACTGAATTTCAGACCTCCACTAAATCTGTTATACCCAGGATTATCTTTTTCATTGCATACCTGAGACCAGAACTAAGCTGACACTCTAAGGCCAACCAAACTGCATTAAAACCGAGGAGGATGGAATCAAACCTAGTTTTCTATGCCTGCAGCACAACACTGTCAGTAGTGATGCATTGCTTCCTGCATTTCTCCCAAGCTCTGTGTAGTGCATAGCTGTTCCTTTATGTATGGAGGACTAATGTAATATTTCACTTGCCTAAGTCATCAGTATAATCACAAAATGTAAACTTTAAACAAGGCATTGCCATCACTGGAAGTAATCACCTCATCTATTAAGTCTAAAGAGCTATGCTCAAGCTAATAACTGATTGCACTTACTGACAGCTGTGAAGGCTTCAGCTTTATGAAGCTAACTGATGAACCAGGAAGATCTAAATTAGTATGTTCTTAATACGTGCATTTCAAACCACAGAGAATTAACAGTGACCTGAGGATTTTTTTAAGCAAAGCTATACCAGGCATGTGTGCTATTACTTTTACACTAATAAACTATACTGATACAAAACATATGTATAGAGGGGGCTTAATCAGGCTATAATTAGTCAATGAATATTAGATCCAGGCAAACATTGAATGAACATTTTAATTTACTCAACCGTGTTTCCTGAATCATGACAGCAAATTCATATACAAGCCACATGTATCATGATTTAATGATTAGATGTAAATCATTGCATTAACATCATTTCACTGTGAGGCACTTAACAGACAATGCAACTGATTTCATAATTACTTAAAGAGCATTTCCTGCATCTCTGTTTAGATCACTAAGCATAAAGCTGTACATGTCATTTAGGCTTTACTTAAAACTACTTTATGCTTTACTGTTGAAGTTCAGGGAATGTTTGTTCAAAAATTCTTTCCCAGGAAGTCAGAATTTTCTCTTCACTCTCTCTTTTGCTCTGCAATGACTATATGAATATACTTCAGCATTAACATCCATTTTAGTTTGTATCATTTTATAGAAAAACAGACCATATGGATGTAAATTAAGAATATTATTTCAGACACTTATGACATGTAAGTTTTATGAAGTATTGTAGGGCTTGCATGGATCTTGTACTTTAAAGGCTTTGCAAACAAAAATATACGTAAGGGGGAGTAAGGGTTTAAGGCAGCTTGTTCCCAGGGAGGGGAGGAGGACTTGCTCTAAGAACAATAGACTCATAGGATCATAAAAAATACAAGGCAACTGAATCTTGTGACCATTTCTACCTTGCTAGCACCTACACTTAGACTGTACCATCTTTTTCAAGGAAGGCTAGACCGCTCAAGCCATGGATGAATCGGGAATGCCCATCCAATCATCCATTTCACATTTGAAGGAAAGTAATGTATCACACTGCTTGATGGGCCACAGGAGTTGATTCCAGAGGTGAGAACGATTCTGTGTGATTAACCCGTATTGCCACTGCATTTTATTTATTTGCTGATGAAAATTTAGATCACTGGTTCTGGTATTTGTTAGATTATTTGATTTGTGGAGAAATGAGAGATCCAGGGCAACTGAATCCCTATTGGCATGGAATACTAGTCATACATATCCGTCCTCAGAAGTCTATAGCAGACTAAATAAAAGGACCGTGTTTCCGGTCTTTTCTGGTAGTGGAGAGTTTTAATGCCAATGTTAATCTTGGTGAGTAACTTGGGGGAGGTGGTTCTAATTGTGTGATATGTAGTAATTTTTTCATTTTAGATATCTGTGAAATCTAATGATCTTGTTTTATGTGTTTGACTTAGATATTTTAGATTTAAGTAATTTGCACTACAGAATTAAATGTCTTCCTCAAGTTGAAGACATGTATGGGCATTGATTCTCGGCAGTCATGCAGAAGCAGTTAAACACTTAACAAATGTAACTGCAGCACAGGGAGGTGATGGTTGTGACTGGGCTCCTTTACTTTAGCACAAGAATTGAGGGCATCTTCTGAATGCCTGCATCTGTATAAACATAAAGCATGTCAAAATGCTGACTCGTTCACTAACTGGGAAAAGCCGAAAGAAGAGGAAGAAGAAGATTTGCGTCAGCTGAAGTAGTGGAGGAATTACTCAAGCTTAACAGATTTATCAGATGAAAGGTCAGAGGGCAAAACTAAAGGAGCTTTCAACCCAAATTCATTTCTTTGTTGAAAGACAGTAGCATGAAACAGTATAACTGAAAACAACTTCCATGTCTCTGCAAAAAAACTGTTGTATGAGTATTGGTTGATTAACTTAATTCAGTGCTGTGTACCATCTAGAAGGTGTGGTCCAGGAGCTAAATCAATTTGGTAGTAGTTTCTGGTCTCCAATTCAACCTTTATGGCTTACTTATATTCCTTGCACACCTCAGTTATACAGAAAAATCAGATGTCTAATTTAAGATCAGAAGCTGACAAAAACTAAGAACGAGAGGAAGCGTTTGTACATTTGTGTGGTTTATGAGCTAGATTGGCTTGGTGTGGTCTATCAGTTAGGCTGTTTTGACACCAGTGCTTGATCCCCACTCACTTTAGTGATATAAGTTGTCTATACTCCCTGTTTTGTAAAAGACAAAGACCTCCTGAAGCAGCAATTGTAGCCCTAGCATAGCCTATTGTCATATTTCAGCTGTGGTTAGAATTACCCTTCTGCCTCCATAACAAGATCCACTACCAAACACTAGGCACAGCAGAAATACTATGCCCACTGACTTTTAAATTACTGCAATGCAACATGTAGCAGGATCAGTTGCTGTAATTATCAGCTGTCTTCCACAAAAATGTATTAAAAGCATCTGTAGGACTTACTAGATAAAACAGTACAACATGAATTGGTGCTGATAATGGGTGACCTAAATGCACATATTGGGAGAGACAGAACAGGATATCCAGGCTGCCTGGTCCACATGGGTGAGGCAACAGGAATAAAGAAGGAGAGGCCATTCTAGAGCTCTGTCTGGCACATGGTTTGATAGTGGCCTGTGCATAGCTCAGCAAGAGACACAGTCACAAGATCACATACAAGATTGGCTAATATGCGACCAATCTCAGAAACATTAGTAACTTTAGAGCAGGCTATGTAGAAGGACTCAATGTCTCAAGGACGAACAGTGTTTGGTCTTACAGAGGGGTTCCAGTGGAAGTGGGTGTACATCAGAGTTCAGCTCTGAGCTCACAGCTGTTCATATCGGTGATGGACTACTTTAGCAAACAGGTTGGAGAGAGCAGATTAACAAAATTGCTGCATGCAAGATGATGTGGCATTACAGACGGGCTCTGAGCAAGAACTTCAGAAAAGGAGAGGGGAATGTAATGAAAACTGAAGGCACATGGGATGAAACTGGGTACAAATAAGGCAGCTGTAATGGCAGCAAATGGGGGAAATAAGAAGAAGCTGAGAAGTGAGATAGAAGGGAAGATAGTAGAACAGGGTAACAGGTTCAAGTATCTGGGAGTGTTGCTTGAGGAAGAGATGTCTGAATGAGGAGGCCAAATTTGGAATCAGGAGTAATGCAGTCATATGGCACACAGTTTTAGGGGTAGTGTATGATAGAGATATGCCAAAAAAGTGAAAAGTAAGGTGTACAAAACTGGTGTAACCGGTTTTCGCAGTTTTGCATATGGTACAGAAATCTGGGCTGTAAAAGCAGGGCAGATGAGGAAGCTAGAGGTGTTGGAGATGAAGTGGTTGAGACGGGCAGTAGGAGGCACACTATGGGACAGATGAAGACATTAGGTTGTCAGAGTAGAAGCCAGAGTAGCTCCAATCACAGAAGAAGTCAAATAGAACAGATTAGAGTGGTGTGTGTATATGTGCAGAAAAGCAGAAGGCAATCTGTGGAATAATATTTGGGACAGACAGGAAAAAGGCAATAATAAACTACGGCATTCAGCAAAGAGATGAGTGGATTTTGTGAGAGAAGATCTGTGATAGTAAGGCATGACTGTCAAAGAAGGTAGGGGAGTGGCAATGAATTGAGACAGATGGCTACAGTTGACACAACACCTCAACTCCATGCAGAAAATGGGAAAAAGGGGGTTGATGTTGATGTGTTGATCAATATATATATATATATATATATATATATATATATATATATATATATATATATGCACACACACACACACACACACACACACACTCACACATAGAATTTATGCTTCATCGAATCGGAAATTCATGACACAACTTCAATGAAGCCCCAGTTAACCGAAACCACAAACTACTCCCACTTGGGTGAGTTTAATTTCTTTCTGTTTAGTTATTTTACCTGGTGACTAAATGGTTCATTTCCCAGGGAAAGAAGTTCAGTAGTCTGTGGTTTCGGTTTAATGGAGCTTTGGTAGGAGTAGACCTGTGTGTGTGTGTGTGTGTGTGTGTGTGTGTGTGTGTGTGTGTGTGTGTGTGTGTGTGTGTGTGTGTGTGTGTGTGTGTGTTTGTGCATGTGTGTGTGTGTGTATATGTGTGAATGGTGAAGGTATGATGTTGCAAACCCCCCCCCCTTTTGGAGGGTGTAGTTGGCTTGGCCTCTGCAAAAGTGAACATTTCCAGATACTTTTGTTTAATTACACTTAATTCTAGTCACAGACTTATGAAAGTTTATCAACTTTCATCTCACATATGACACTGTTGTATGGTTGAATTTAAGGCACACTTGTATAGTCAGTGCCAACACAGAATACATGATTTATTTTTTAATTTGAATTTAAAACCAGTCACTGACACTAGTTTCACACTTACCAGTGATTCCTTCAAAGTGTGAGTGAGGCTTAATGGGACTTTGAGTTGTTATATTGACATAATACTTGTAGGGATGTTGTATCTCAGTCAGTCTCAGAGATGTTACAGTGACACAATATTTGAAGGGATGTTGTATCTCAGTCAGTCTCAGAAATGTTACAGTGACACAATAATTGCAGGGATGTTGTATCTCAGCCAATCTCAGAGATGTTACAGTGACATAATGCTTGTAGGGATGTTGTATATCAGTCAGTCTCAGAGATGTTACAGTGACAATACTTGTAGGGATGTTGTATTTCAGTCAGTCTCGGAGATGTTACAGTGACACAATACTTGTAGGGATGTATCTCAGTCAGTCTCAGAGATGTTACACTGACAATACTTGCAGGGATTTTGTATTTCAGTCAGTCTCAGAGATGTTACAGTGACACAATACTTGTAGGGATGTTGTATCTCAGTCCATCTCAGAGACGTTACAGTGACATAATACTTGTAGGGATGTTGTATTTCAGTCAGTCTCAGAGATGCTACAGTGACACAATACTTGTAGGGATGTTGTATCTCAGTCAGTCTCAGAGATGTTATATTGACACAATACAGTCAGTCTCAGAGATGTTACAGTGACATAATACTTGTAGAGATGTTGTATCTCAGTCAGTCTCAGAAATGTTACAGTGACACAATAATTGCAGGGATGTTGCATCTCAGTCAATCTCAGAGATGTTACAGTGACATAATGCTTGTAGGGATGTTGTATTTCAGTCAGTCTCAGAGATGTTACAGTGACATAATACTTGTAGGGATGTTGTATTTCAGTCAGTCTCAGAGATGTTACAGTGACACAATACTTGTAGGGATGTATCTCAGTCAGTCTCAGAGATGTTAGTGACACAATACTTGTAGGGGTGTTGTATTTCAGTCAGTCTCAGAGATGTTACAGTGACACAATACTTGTAGGCATATTGTATTTCAGTCAGTCTCAGAGATGTTACAGTGACACAATACTTGTAGGCATATTGTATCTCAGTCAGACTGTGAGATGTAATAGTAATATACATACTTGTAAGGATTTTGTATCTTAGTCAGAATGAGAGATGTTACTACCTGATAATCCCTGAAGGGATGTCCATAAATATAAGCAACGCTCTTTTGGTGTTATCATTTTCAAATTATAGTTGTAAATTATAACTGCATTTCACTGATGGCAAAATAATATCTGGCTTTTATATTCTTTTGTATTGTTGTCCAGAATCAGTAGCATTCCTACTGAGGAAGAGATTGTATTGTATACTAACAGAGCTCAGGAATATTTTTGTAGAATACTATCCGGAAGTAACTACAGACATCTGTCTCACTTCTATACTTTCTGTTAACTTCTTTTTTTTTGGGGGGGGGGGGGGTTCCAAAAATGATCTTGAGGGATTTGTTTCCATGGATCATTAATAACTTGTCTTAAATGACTGTACTTTTATGTAATTGCTGAACTGCTGCAATTACTATATCTTAAGTTCACCTGTTTTAAAAAGCCAGTTGCCAGTTCGTAAGCCTTTTAGTTATCAACTACTCTAAGTAATATTGATAATGCCAGTTCTTTAAATATTTGTGTGTAATACCCATCTGTTAACCAGGTAGGTGCACTAGACACACAGTTCCTTCTTAGCACCAACCTGAGAGCAATGATTGATTAAATGACTTATTATAAGCCACAGAGTAGGCTAGTGAGGGCATTGATTCATGTACCATAGGAACTGCAGCTCACTGCCTTAATCCAGTGCACCAACTCCTAGACTGGTGCAAGCGCATTTATTCATACATACATACATACATACATACATACATACATAAATATTTTAACTTGTGTAGGTACCACTTCAGGTGGTCATTTCATTTTATTTTTTATTTATTTTACTTATATTTGTTTACTGGGTTAGTGCACCGATCAATACTGAACAATTTTAGGCTCAGCCCAGGTAAAATTACTAAACATTTCACAAACAGAAAATACAGACTGTAAACAATAACAGAATAGTGCAGACTAATTACGTAGGAAAACCTGTGTCTGTACATTTCTGTGTACAAGCACAGTGCAATGTCCAATCAAGCAGAGTGGAACGTATAACATATACCTTTGTTTCTAAAGCAGGTGAATCTTCAATGAAGCTTGAAAGAGGAAAAGAGACCCAGAATGAGACAGGTTAGGGTTAGGCGATATGTCCTGTGTTGAATGAGACAGGTTAGGGTTAGGCGATATGTCCTGTGTTGAATGAGACAGGTTAGGGTTAGGCGATATGTCCTGTGTTGAATGAGACATGTTAGGGTTAGGCGATATGTCCTGTGTTGAATGAGACAGGTTAGGGTTAGGCGATATGTCCTGTATTGAATGAGACAGGTTAGGGTTAGGCGATATGTCCTGTGTTGAATGAGACAGGTTAGGGTTAGGCGATATGTCCTGTGTTGAATGAGACAGGTTAGGGTTAGGCGATATGTCCTGTGTTGAATGAGACAGGTTAGGGTTAGTCGATATGTCCTGTGTTGAATGAGACAGGTTAGGGTTAGGCGATATGTCCTGTGTTGAATGAGACAGGTTAGGGTTAGGCGATATGTCCTGTGTTGAATGAGACAGGTTAGGGTTAGGCGATATGTCCTGTGTTGAATGAGACAGGTTAGGGTTAGGCGATATGTCCTGTGTTGAATGAGACAGGTTAGGGTTAGGCGATATGTCCTGGGTTGAATGAGACAGGTTAGGGTTAGGCGATATGTCCTGTGTTGAATGAGACAGGTTAGGGTTAGGCGATATGTCCTGTGTTGAATGAGACAGGTTAGGGTTAGGCGATATGTCCTGTGTTGAATGAAACAGGTTAGGGTTAGGTGATATGTCCTGTGTTGAAGCAGGATAATTTGGCTTGAATGAAGAAGTACTGTTTGAATTGCATTCTAAATCTGGAATAAGTGTTGATTTCCTTAATGTCAAAGGGGAGAGCTTGCCAAAGAGTAGGTGCTTGAGAGGATAATGCATGTGCACTGCTGTGGAGTTTGGTTCTAGGGGTAATGAGAGTTGATGTGGCTTGTGGGTCATGTCTTAGGATATATAAGGATTTTTTCATGAAGTCTAGCTGCAAAGAGAGTAAATGTGTGGGGGTGGAGTAATTTGCGGAGTTAGAATCCTAAAACTAGGTTAAAGCTTTGTTTCTTGGGTAGTCATTTGGCTTTTTCTAGGGTAATGCAGTGATGCTCCCAGAGAGGTGAGTTCGCAATGCTGTTAGAGATAGTCTAGAGTATGGCAATCTTTTTCTTGGAGGAAGGAGCAGAAATTGAGAGCCCATATTTAAGTTGAGAAAAGAGAATGCCTTTGCCAATAGCCATGCAGGCTAATTGGGATAGAAAAAGGGAGATCTTTTTGGCTCAGAAGAGGATGGAGTTTATTCTGGCTCTCACTTTGTCTACATGGAAATGAAAGTTTTGGGACTGATCAAGCCAGTGTCCTAGGAATTTATGCCCATAAAACAACAGTTTTCTTTGACATTTATATTGAATCACTGAAGGACATAACAACTATCCTAGCAGTTGAGATAACTAAAGTTTCTTTAAGCAGGAAATGATATAAGCTTGCATTGCAGTATAACAGTCAGTGATGAGGTGCTGCCATTTTGATATGTTGTCTCCGTTGCTTATTCATTGTAGCTTTTTAGGTAGTAGTCAGAATATTACTTTTTGTCTGTAAAGCTGGTACTCTTCAGTTGACATAGATCAGGTCACTTAGTAAAATGAATAAAATACAGTTTTAAGGACACATCCATAAGAATCCTATCTAAAAGAGGCAAACTAAGCTATTCAGGGCACCAAATAAATCCACTGAGAAACAAATTACTATATGTGTATATACAGAGAACTACAACACCTTGTTTGAAATTGTTGCATTTAAGTAAACCAGTTCACCAAATATTCTTAGCTATTGAGTATGTGATAAACTAGGAATGATGAGATAAATTCAGAGCATGAAAGCAAAAATAATCTGTTTGCACATGCATTCTGGAGGTATCTCAAGTCCTATACAAAACTATAGTAATCACATCCTTTTCAACTATGCTGATTCATTTGCAAATTTAGAAAGTTTGTCACAATACTGTCAGATACAACTAATTCCTGATATATGCTCCAAGGAAGGTACCAGTGGGTCTCAGTAGTAGAACTGAAACAGAGGCAGAAGTAACTATAATGCTTAGGTATCATTAAGAACTGATCCAAGGCAACAAAATGGGTTGTCAGTATGGTTGCTTTTATAAAGCAAGAACACATTTGCATTTGCATTGATCCATGAGATGGTAATACCTTTGCATAAGCTGAAGAATTGTTTTTGAGCATGATAAATGCTATCTTATTTTTTGTTCTAAATGCAAACTAGGGATATGGGTGATAAAGATAGATGAAGAAAGATCCAAACTGTTTCCACGTTGTTCAGAAGTATACAGATTTTTCTTTAACCCTTCTGTTTGGAAATTTTCCAGCACAAGTAATTGAAGGCTTAGAAGTTGCAGTAAATATAATTGCTGAGATGTAATTGTGGCTGTCTGATACAAGAAGAGAACAGTGAGGCTGAAACAGCTACTGCATAAATCTGAACACCATAATGTAAAAATAAATCAGAATAAATGGTAATACAAGTGACAAATCAGAAACACAAGGATCATGTTCTCATGCAAGAGGGAATGAAGCATGAAGTGGAAAATGTCAAAGCTGCTGTAAAAATGTTAAAATTAGAACACAGATATGCATTATAGAGGATTCTAGGAATGATGGATTATCTTGCACCATTTGTAGTTTTTAAGCCTTGGATAACTGCACCTCATTTTTAAATATTGGAATATGTTTGCCATGATGCCAAACAGCCTTAAGGTGTTTAGTCATTCTTTAAGGTCTAGCTTTAAGGAGAGGGGCTAATTTAAGAAATGTATTTGAGTATGGATCCAACCCAAACTCAAATAGTGGAGGACATAAGAAATGAATTACTTTTAAGTGTAAAAAGTAACTAAGCAAAGACAAGGCTCCAGTTTCTTTTTCAAATGCAGACTGCTTTAATGGCACATAGACGTATCTATGTGCCATTAAAGCAGTCTGCATTTGAAAAAGAAGCTGGAGCCTTGTCTTTGCTTAGTTACTTTTTGCCTTGTTATTTTGTGGATTTTTTGCAAAGACACTAGGTTGTCATTGGTATATTTTTTCTTCATACTTTTAAGTGTAGATATTGCCCCCAATGTCCCTTTATAACTAATATTAATGAGTTATATTTGTCTAGTTTAAATAGAATTTTGCCAACAGATGGTTATTACAACGGTTATTTAAAGGGTGTAGTTCACTTGGCTTATTGGACATACTGCTGGGCATATTATATTGGTAAAATGGAATGGTACTTGAAACAAAGAATATATGAACATCTTTATGATATTAACAAGAAAAAGTAAAACAAATGCTCTGTTTAGACATACACATATATGCCATCAAGCTAATTATAAATTTTGGGTGCTGGACAGGTCAAACCTTTTGACAGGGGTGGAGACTGGGAAGCTAAACATGAATATCTGGAACTAATATGACAGTTGAATGCTGATGCTTGTGTTAGTCCCGGTTTGAATGATCATGTCTCAGTTGTACCTGTATTAAAGATGAGAGTTTTGTCTTATTAATTATTTCTTAGAACAAATAACATATGTTTTTTCCACATACTTTTATATGTAAGGATATATATATGTATATATAGTTTACTGCATTTTTTTAAGTGGTTATATTTGTAATGTGTTTTAAGTGTATACTGTGTTGTACAAAGCAGTTTTATATATGTCAACCCATGAGGTTATGCCATTTCAAATGTTTCAAGCCAATGAATTGTTTTACTAGAATATAAATATGGCCTTGTTATGACTATTTCTTATTCTGATGAAGTTTCAGGCAGTGAAACGAAAGTGCTTAATCTATTATGAAACTATATTTTGGACTATTCATTGGTGTGGTTTGTTGGTATCGGAGAATGGGGTACATCCTTTATTGGCTCTTAGTGCTGCTGCGCTGTGTGTTTTACAAATAACTGTACCTCTAAGAGAGCTTTTAGATGAAAATGTAGTAAGGGAAAGGAGCTACAAGCAAAAAGCCAGAAGCAAATTTTGAAAAGCTCAAGGAACTAGTCATAGAAGCAACATTACACTACTACTACACTAATAAACCAATTCTGTTGCACGTGCATGCAAGTCAGAATGGTATAAGAACTATGGCCCTAAAAAGTAGACAAGTTAGTAATGTGTCAAAAACATTTATAGATGCACGAAAGAGATATGTTCAGACAAGAAGGGGTGTTATGAAGAGTGAATGAATATACGTTCCACAAGTATGTTTAGGGTAAAAAAAATAGGTAAAAACAGGCCAAAAAGCTTGCTAAGCATCTTCAGAAGGTTGTTGTACATAAGACTGCTGACTCTGTTACTTAATCTACAGAAATATGACCCAAATATGAAATGCAGACCAGACAAGGAACTACATAAAGCAGATTTGTTGAACAGAGCAGTATTACCAGAGAAACATATTTATTTTATTTAACATTTGTTTACCAGGAAAGTCTGAATTGGAATGAAGCCCATTTTCAGCAGAGGCCTGGGGAGAAAAACTCCAGATGCATGTCTTTATAACATGGGAGGAAACTCATATGAATGCAGGAAGGACATATAGACTCCATACAGAAGGTACCCCAGCCAAGAATCGAACCATAGAACTTTTTGCTGTGAGGTGACAATACTACTGCTGCACCACTGTGCCATCCTGACATGTTCCCCAGAATAATAACAATCACAGGCAGACACAGCAATATGAAGTGAGATTATTGCATTAATGTCAATATTCTTCAGGGAGGGGATACCTGGTATTGCCATATCTGATAATGATTTGCAATGCAAAAAATTCCAAAGTTTAGACAATCTATGCATGAGTGGGAATTCTGATATATTGCATCCAGCCTGCACTACCCATAGTCTAATTATTAGTGAGCTCAAGCAAAATTGAGAAAAACGACTTGTTAATGAGTAGTCCCTATAAATATGAGTATTGTCATTTTTCAGTTTTGTAATATAGGAATACTCTACTTCAGGTATCCATTCTCTCACTTGTTTATTTGGATTGATGTTTGAAAAGCAAACTTCTCAGATGTATCTGTAATACATAAAAATCAGTATAAACCCAAGTAAGAGCTGAAAATAAAACATATGTAATTGGAGTTGGAGAAAAAGTAAGAATGCAAACACCATGGAAAGTTTAGCAAGATTTCAGCCTAAAGCTGAAATAGTTGGATAAGCAAGTGAGACGAGGTGCTATATTATTCTTGGGAACGATGAAAAGCTCTATAACAGAAACTGCTGATATATATCTAAGACAAATACATCAGTGCTCATGGAACATATATAACCAGTTGTTGTCACAACCAGTACTGTTCCAAGAAAATAGAGATTATGAGAACTGTGAAAGCCAAGAGGTACAGAAAGATGTTATTTAGCTTATATCTCAAAGAAAGTTCAAAGAACATTAAAATTATCCCAAAAGGAAGATTACATATTCAAGCAAACTAGTCATATTAAGTACTCCAGACTAAGAAGACTATTAAAGAGGCCAGCCAGTTCAACATCTAAACATTGTCATAAAGGCTTTAAAGTAGTTTTTATTGAAAATTGTATCAGCGGTGAATGAAGATGTGATTTTGATATAGAAAGCAAACAACATGCTGAGTGTAGAATAAATTATATTCATAGTGAGTGCAGCTAGTGCAAAATACCACACAGACTATTTATAAAATAGCATATTTTGTTGCTAGAAAAAGGGGACCGTAGCATATGAGGCATTTACCATATTTAGTGCTTCTATACATGGTGAAGCCGTGGTGGTGCAGCGGTAGCATTGTCACCTCACAGCGAGAGGTTTTTCTGTTCGATTCTCAGCTGGAGCACCTTCTGTGTGGAGTCTACATGTTCTCCCCGCAGTCGAGTGGCATTCAAAAGACATGCATGAATGAGTGTGCCTTCTTTGAAGGTTGGGCATCGGGCTGGCACCTCGGCACCATAACAAAATTGACTGCCAATCATTAGCGGACCAGAGTTCCACTGTGGCGCCCCCTAACTGGGAAAAGCCAAAAGAAAAACAACAACAACAGTGCTTATCTACATGCATGATGTGGTATAGCTCTTTCTATAAGCAATCAGAATAAAGACAATATGAAGGCTCAAAACATATACAGAGCTGAATCATGGTCAAATGAGGTCTTAGGCAGGGTGATGGATCAGGCCCCCCCCCCCTCGCAGCACCCTTCCCAGCCGTTCCAGTGTCCCATCACTAGGCTATTTCTCCACTGTTCAGACCTGTCCATATGCATATTGTTTTCTTCTTTACTTCTACAATGATTAGAAATATTTAAAACTTTTATTTAAATTTTTATAGTACAAATACAGTCTCACAATGAAAACAGATTTAGCATGGCTTCTCTGCCCTTGAAACCTCACATTCATTGAAACAGTGTTGAAACTCACATTCAAAGAAAATGCATCTGGTCAGTTGAGGATTAAGTTTACCTTTGGGCTGCTTTCAAGCCATAAGTCCCTTTCCCACACTTTTATGACCATGCATCCTGCTTGCATTAAATAATATTCCTTGCATAATACAGAATCACTTGTTAAAGTATATTTTAAATTTGTGGTTTTGAATTTCAGTAAGCAATGAAACAAAACATATGAGCCAGTAATGACAAAATTACCCATTTTAGAATATTTCAACCACAATAGGCTGCTCAAAAGTCTGTCATTACAGTCCACCAATATCAATCAATATATACAATCCCTGTAGAAGTAAAAGTCATCTGAATAATTCTATATTAAAGAGATCTATAACTAATGAACAGGTTGCTGCTAGCAAACAACTTTACATTTCAGTGCCTGCTACCCCTGAAGAATAAATTGCCCATGTTACATTTAAAAAATGGTAAGCTGGTAATATTGCAATAGGGCAGTGATGGCGAACCTATGACATGCATGTCAAAGGTGATACATGCCACAACGTTTTGGGTGACACATCAGCGATCACCAACACCCAAGTTACCAAACACACTGCTTTTGCATATGTTGCTCATGTGAAGTGCACTGAATTATTTTGTGCCAGGAGCATTTGACACGCCAAACCCAAAAGGTTTGCCATCACTGCAATAAGAAATGGCTGTCAAACTGACAACAGTTTCATAGTTACTATGCATCTCATCCAAAGGAGGTCACGCTCAGGAGTGTAGCACCCCCATCCCCTCTTAAATGGCACTGCAATATCAACACTCCATCTACATGGTGTAGGAGTAAAACCCACAGCCTTCTGTACCAAAGGCAAGTATGCTATCTGTTGTGTCACTAACATTGCTTTTAAAATTTATAGCACAAACACTGATGATGGTCCTTTGCTAAACAAAATGTTTACACATTGAAAACAGACTTAGCATGAGCAACCTTAAATGTCTCTTCCCTTGAAACTCAACATTCCTTGAATATGCACTAAAACTCAACATTCCTTGAAATGCATCTGCTGATGACAGTTTGGTAACTGGTGTACAAGATTCCATCTCTACTCTCCTGTAATCAAGGTACAAACTTGAATAAAGTAACCAACCTGCCATTCCTAACTGGTCATTTTATAGACACACACAAACACACACACACACACACACACACACACACACACACACACACACACACACACACACACACACACACACACATGTTGTCAATGTTCACTCATCTGTCTCTTTCAATCATTTGGCAAAGGAATGGCAGCATGCAAATTTTACATGCTTAAAAAATTCCACACATGCAGAGTGTCCTTAAAGGAGATATCTAATTCATGCAAAGTGCATTCTTAAGGAAAAACTGTATATTTTATAGGTTCATAGGTACTTACTAGACTAATGACCACAAGGGCCTTTTTAAGCCTAGCCATGTGACCCAAATCTTTATTTGAATAACCGGGAAAAGCCGAAAGACACAACATTGTGGCAGCCCTTCCCCAAGTTTGCAGGCCCTAGGCAATTGGATCACTGGATCCAGCTCTGAGCATATCCACTAGGTCTATGCCATTTATGGCACATCCTGACAAATATCCTAACATAACCCTGAATCCTACACACCAACTATCAAACTGTCATCAGCAGGTCCATTTTCAAGGACTGTTAAATTTCAGTTCATTTTTATAGAGCAGATCCTCCAGTCACAACATCTGACCTCAGTATTGCAGGAGCTCTCACAAGGCCCAAAACATTCAAATTTTCTGAGAGTTGTGTCAGTGTTTAATAGCTGCAGTCACTACATCTGACCTCGATTTTGCAGGAGCTCGGCCACAAGGTCCTACGTCTTCAGGTTTTCTGTGAATTGTGTCAGTGTTTAATAGACTGCAGTCACTAAATCTGACCTTGATATTGCAAGAGCTCTGCCCCAAGGCCCTACACCTTCAAGTTTTCAGAGAATATTGTCAGTGTTTAATAGTCTGTGGTCACTACATCTGACCTCGATTTTACAGGAGCTCTGCCACAAGGCCCTACACCTTCAAGTTTTCTGTGAATTGTGTGAGTATTTAATAGACCACGGTCACTAAATCTGACCTTGATATCACAGGAGCTGTGCCACAAGGTCCTACACTTTCAACGTATATGAGAATTGTGTCAGTGTTTAATAGTCTGCAGTCACTACATCTTATCTCATTATTACAGGAGCTGTGTCACAAGTCCCTACAGCTTCAATTTTTTTGAGAACTGTGTCAGTGTATAATAGTCTGCGGTCACTACATCTGACCTTGATATTGCAGGAGCTCTTAAACAAGGCTCTACACCTTCAGGTTTTCTGAGAATTGTATTAGTGTTTAATAGTCTGTGGTTACTACATCCAACCTTGATATTGCAGGAGATCGGCCACAATGCTCTTCACCTTTAAGATTTCTGAGAATTGTGTCAGTGTTTAACAGCCTGCGGTTGCTACATCTGACTTCAATATTACTGGAGCACTGCCAGAGGGATCTACACCAAGTTGTTTGAGAATTGTGTCAGTGTGTAATAGCCTTCAGTCGCTACATCTGACCTTGATATTGCAGGAACTCTTCAACAAGACTCTAAACATTCAGGTTTTCTGAGAATTGTGTCTGTTTAATAGCCTGTGGTCACTATATCTAACCTTGATATTGCAGGAGAGCTGCCACAAGACTCTACACCTTCAAGATTTCTGAGAATTGTGTCAGTGTTTAATAGCCGGCGGTCACTACATCTGACCTAGATATTGCAGGGGCTCTGCAGCAAGGCCATAGCCCTTAAAGTTTTCTGAGAATTCTGTCAGTCTTTTATAACCTGTGGTCACTATGTATGGCCTTGATATTGTCGGAGCTCTGCCACAAGGGCCTACACCTTCAAGTTAACTGAGAATTTTGTCAGTGTTTAATAGTCTGTGGTCACTACATCTGACTTCATTATTACAGGTGCTGTGCCACAAGGCCCTCCACCTTCAACTTTTTGAGAGCTGTGTCAGTGTTTAATAGCCTGTGGTCACTATATCTGACCTCGATATTACAGGAGCTCTTCAACAAGGCTCCACACCTTCAGGTTTCCTAAGAATTGTGTCAGTGTTTAATAGCCTGTCATCACTACATCTGACCTTGATAATGCAGGAAATCGGCCACAACTCTCTACACCTTTAAGATTTTGGAGAATTGTGTCAGTGTTTAGTAGCCTGTGGTTACTACATCTGACCTCAATATTGCAGGAGCTCTGCCACAAGGCTCTACACCAAGTTTTTGAGAATTGAGTCAGTGTGTAATATCCTTCAGTCACTACATCTGACCTCAGTATTGCAGGAACACTGCCACAAGGCCCTACAACTTCAAGTTTTCTGTGAATTGTGTCAGTGTTGACTAGACTGTGATCAGGAGATCTGCCACAAGGCCATACACCTTCAGGTTTTCTGAGACTTGTATAGTGTTTAAAAGCCTGCAGTCAATACATCTGACCTCGGTATTGCAGGAGCTCTGTCACAAGGCCCTACAACTTCAAGTTTTCAGAGAATTGTGTCAGTGTTTAATGGTCTGTGTTCACTACATCTGACCTCATTATTACAGCAGTTGTGCCACAAGGCCCTACACCTTCAATTATTTTGAGAAATGAGTCAGTGTTTAATAGCCTGTTGTCACTACATCTGACCTCGATATTATAGGAGCTCTTCAACAAATCTTTAAAAACTACAGATTTTCTGAGAATTGTGTCAGTGTTTAATAGCCTGTGGTCACTACATCTGACCTTGATATTGCAGGAGATCTACCGCAGATCTACTGCAAGGCTCTACACCTTCAAGATTTCTGAGAATTGTGTCAGTGTTTAATACCTTGCGGTCACTACATCTGACCTAGATATTGTAGGGGCTCTGCCACAAGGCTATAGACCTTAAAGTTTTCTGAGAATTGTATCAGTGTTCTGTAACCTGTGGTCACTATGTATGACCTTGATATTGCCGGACCTCTGCTACAAGACCTTACACCTTCAAGTTAACTGAGAATTTTGTCAGCATTTAATACTCTGCGGTCACTACATCTGACCTCATTATTACAGTTGCTGTGCCACAATGCCCTTCACCTTCAATTTTTGAACTGTGTCAGTGCTTAATAGCCTGTGGCCACTACATTTAATCTCAGTATTGCATGAACTCTTTAACAAGACTTTACAAATTCAGGTTTTCTGAGAATTGTGTCAGTGTTTAATAGCCCGTGGTTACTATATCTGACCTTGATATTGCAGGAGCTCTACCACAAGGCCATACACCTTAACATTTCCTGAGAATTGTGTGAGTGTTTAATAGTCTGTGGTCACTATGTATGACCTTGATATTGCCGGAGGTTTGCCACAAGACCCTAAACCCTCTAGTTAACAGAGAATTTAATCACCGTTTAATAGCCTGCAGTCACTATATTTGACCTCAATATTGCAGGAGCTCTGCAACAAGGCTCTGCACCTTCAAGTTTTTTTGAGAATTGTGTCACTGTGTAATAGTCTTACACCTACCATGATATTGCAGGAGCTCTGCCACAAGGCACTAAAACCTTCAAGTGTTTTGAGAATTGTGTCAGTGTTAAATGTAAGCATATTTATCATGAAGACCCTTGTTGCATATTACCTTTAATCTATTAAATACATTCTTGCTCTGTGATTGAACATCGCTGTGAAATAGTCCCTGCACTCTAAGGAATTCTTATTTAAGTTGGCCACTGTCCCCTTTTGCTTTACCAGTAGGCTTTACTGCATATGCCAGTTATTTAGTCCCAGGAAATGACAGACAAGCTGTTTTACTTGCAACTCTTTGTTAAATGCTTTGTTCTGGCTATAAACTGATTGCTCTCAGTTGTAAATTAACCTGAGGGTAGAAAGCCTGCTATGCTAAGCTTTACTTCACTCCCCTGCCCTTCCCTCTCCCATTTCCCATCCACCTCTGCTTACTGTAAAATTATATTTCCTACATATAGATTTCACTTGTGACTCTTATTCCAAAACCCTCCCCAGATGCCCTTACTACTTCTATACATAGACATATGTTTCATGTTTCCTACTTCCTGATCTCTATTTAATGTCTTAACCCATTTCCAACTGTCTTTCTCCCTCTCATACTGCTTTGCACTATATCCATTTATAATCATAATCCTCCCAATAGTACCTATATATTCCACATTGTATCATTTCTTTTCCCAAATAAACCCTCATTTCTTCTTATTTTGACTATATTATTATACTTTAGCCTTTAATACACCTCTATTCCTTACATTCCAGAGAAGACACTAGCACAACCTACCTCTCTTCTTTTATAAAACATACTTCTCTCCTTACCTAACCTCTTCCCGCTTTCAGGCTCCACCATCACTGAGTCTCATATTGTCCTGCAGCTTCTTGTTTCCTTCTTCATTACTACTTCACCACCACCTGGCATCTATAAAACAGATATTCCTGTTCTTATTTATGCTACTGTTCAGCTTATCCTCTATTCTTGTCCTTCTTCTGTGCCACCTTTCACCCTATGATGACTTAAAAATTTCTTGCAACATCTCTCAACCAGCTATTTATACTTCCTCTTTACACTGTCCACACATTGCACCAATCCTACTTAATATTGCTCCTCACCTTTATTTGAAATGCAGGCTGCTTAACTCAAACCAAAACAAAATGCAAGAATACTCTCCAAAAACAAGTATACATAATTCCCCAATATACTACAATCCTTCAAGGAGGAGATATGCACCTCAATTTTGGCCCTACCGATCACCATGAACATAAAAATAATTCTCTCCCACACACTTCTGTAACCCAACAGCCAATCCCCAACCCTGGAGATCTAATTGTTGCTGGTATAAATGTTAGAACTGCTGAACTGCAGACCTGGATTATGCAGCATAAGTCTGATGTTCTCGATGTAACTGAAACTTGGCTTAATCCCAGCATAAACAACTCCCTCCTGTCTATAATATCTCCATATTGACCATATAAAGAGGAAAGGTGGCAGCATTGTTTTAATACTTCCCATTACCTACCACATCTCCCTTTACAGCAAACCAACACCAAAATTCAGTTCATCAGAGCTTCTTATTGCTTTGATAGCCACGGTGGTGCAGCGGTTAGTGTTGTCATCTCACAGCAAGAGGCTCTCCAGTTTGATTCTCGGCTGGACTGCCTTCTGTGTGAAGTCTGCATTTCCTCCCAGGGATCAACTGAAATTTAAAAGACATGCAGGTAGGTGCATGAGTGTGTGCCTTCTCTAAAGGTTGGGCACCAGGCTGGCAACTCGATACCATAAAAATGTTGGTGTGAATGATCTAAGACGTACCTCCCTGGACTACATGAAAAGAGACATCGAGGAGCTCTCTGATCATGTAGCCCAAGCTGGTATGACCCTGACCTTGAGTAGCATACTACCTTCACCTAGAATGATACCACAATACAAAGACAAAATGATCAATTTCAACAATTGGCTAAGCTTCTGGTGTCATTCTAAGGGGATCCAGTGTCTGTCTGCCTGGGATGACATGATAGAAAAGCCTCGCTGTTTCACCAGAGATGGTTTGCACCTGTCAACCCTAGGCTTTCGAATACTGGCCAAGGCTCTTGCCGTCCCCATAGTGCCTTTTTTAGGCAAGGCTCAAAGGACAAACCAACCACCGTAACCAGCACAGGTAACCAAAAACTAATGGTAATGCTACTCAACGCCAGAAGTCTCAACCTCAAAATGCATGGACTCGAGGCACTCCTCAATATAGAGAAAATCGATGTTTGTGCAGTAACAGAAACCTGGTTCAAGGCTCCAGAGAGCACCCCAACACTACCAGGTTACAATTCATATCATACCGTCCAGCCTCAGTTACCAGATCGCAGTACAAAGGGTGGAGGTGTATCCATATTCATCAAGGATACCCACATCTCCAGGTTAGTGGTGCAGCATGATGCCCTAGAGATCATCCATGTGCAACTATCAGCAGGCAAAACCACATTTCAAGTCATAGCCTGTTATGGATCACCCACCATGTCCCAAGATGCTCACTCAGCATTTCTCGAGGCTTTGGAAAATATAAAGGTACTACCCAACACCATAATTTTGGGTGATTTCAACTACCCTGGTATAGACTGGGCGAACTACCAAAGTTCTAACTCCTATGCCCAGCGGTTCATAGAATTTATAAATTCAAATGCCCTCGAACAACTGGTATGTTCTCCCACTAGAAGGGACAACATATTGGATTTAGTCATCACAAATATGGGTGCCCATTGCACCACACCCATTATCACTCCCTCTCTGGTCAGATCAGACCACAAACTGATAACCCTAGACATCCTCATCCCTCCACCTCCCCCAGTCAAAGAAACCATCGTAAAAAACCTTTCCAAAGCAAACTTCAAACTACTTGCATCAGATGTGGAAAGCTTCACTATTCCCTTGCAGAAGGATAATGATATCCAGGATGCAGAATCCTACACCAAGGCACTTTAGATACATCTTCAGGATTGCATGGACTGTGATATCCCAAATAAAACCAAGACTCCTTCCTCAAGCAAGAAGAAACCAGTCTGGTGGACCCTGGTCATAAGCAAACTATACGATAAAAGGAGGAGACTTATACATAAAAAGGCCAAATCTTAAGTAGAAAAATCTTCCCTGATCAGCTTTAGTAAGAAAATGAGGGCCCTCATCAAGTCAACTAAAGCCGATTTCGAAAAGAAAGTTGCCAAGGATGCCAAGGATAACCATAAGGCCTTCTATGGTTACGTCAAAAACCTAAATGTCAACACTCAGGTCTGTTCTGAGCTAGTACAAAATAGAACAAAATATACTGACCCCACTGACATTGCCAACATCTTGGCTGACAGGTTCAGTGCAAATCCCCCCCCCCCACCACCTACAGGGCCTATTACTATTCCAGGGGATTGTGTAACTCCAATTATTACTGATACGTTGGTTAACAAGGCTCTAGCTAAAGCTAAAAACACTGCCTCCATGGGACCAGATGGTGTCCCGGGCTGTGTCATACTCGAGCTCCAAAATGAATTAACCCTGCATCTGAATACCCTGTTCAGTCTCAGTCTCTTGACAGGATATGTACCCATAGAATGGCACACAGCAACGGTGGTTCCCCTGCACAAGGGTGGGCCCATAACCAACCCTGGGAACTACCGACCAATAAGCCTGACCAGTCTGATTTGTAAGGCAATGGAGCGAATCATTATGGAACTCATAAATGGAGAGATTGGGAACCTCCAAACACTTAACCCCACACAGTTCAGCTTCGTCAAGGGCAGATCATGCCTCCTGAAACTGGTGGACTTCTTTGAGACAGTTACTCAGGCTATAGATAAGGGAAAGGAGGTACACACAGCTTACCTTGACCTTGCTAAAGCATTTGACACCATTCCCCATTCGGGTATTATTGATAAACTCACCAACCTGGGCATAAACCCTTATGTTACAAGATGGATCGTAAACTGGCTCTCAGACAGATCCCACAAAGTAAGAGTAGCGGGATCTATGTCCGAATCCAGACCAGTAAAGAGTGGTGTGCCTCAGGGCTCTGTCCTGGGGCCCCTCCTGTTTTGCATATACTTCTCTGAAGTACAGGCAAACACTGAAGGGCTGTGGCTGACCAAGTTTGCAGATGACTGCAAACTGGGTGCTATAATAGAGTCTCTGGCTGACATGGATATCCTCCAGAAGGGCCTTAATGAGACTGATGCATAGTGTCAAAGCCATGGTCTCAAGCTAAATGCTAATAAATGTGTAGTAATCCCCTTTGGAAAAAACAGAGTACCCGCGAACTACCACATAGGAGGTAACCCCCTGAAATCTGAAGTAGTAATAAGGGATCTAGGGACCCAAGTAGATAGTCAGCTTTCCTTTGATAACCATGTTGCTAAGGTGGTTAAAAAATCCTTCTATGTGACCCATCTGATCACGAAAGCATTCTCATCAAGATCTAAGGATGTAATGGTACCCCTCTACTTTTCCCTCATCAGACCCATTATTGAGTACCATGCACCGATTGGTATGTACCTGGCTAGGCATCTCCAGCAGCTGCAGAGACCACAGAGGTACCTCACTAAGAGGATTACTGGCCTCAAACAGTTGCTCTATGTAGCACAATTGAAAAAACTAAGGCTTTTCTCTGTTGCATACCACCTTCTCAGAGGTGATCTCTGTCTAACATACAGAGCCATGTCCAACCCAGAACTGTTGAACATGCTCCATCTTAGCAAAATCAAATCCACTCGAGCTACACGCTCTAGGGATATAAACCTCAGCACAATAATGAATAGAACATGCTGGAGGGATAGATTCCCTTCGCAAAGACTTCCTTTGCTATGGAACAAGGTCCCGATCTACATAAGACAGAGCCCCTCGCTATCACTCTTCAAGAGGAACCTAAGCGAGTGGATGTGTAACAGAAAGTTCACACCAGAGATCATACCAACAGCTCTACTAGATAGGGGCCAAGGGTACTAGCTGCTAGATCAAGGGCCTAGGGAACTAACCAAAGGGGTGGTGAATACCACACAACATGGCTAGGCTAATATATGCCTTCGGGCAGATAGCCCAGTACCTACCTATGAACCTAAATCGCTGCTAATGATAAGCAGACCAGAGATCCGCTGTGGTGACCCCTAACCAGGAAAAGCCAAAAGACTTTTTTTTTCGAGCTTTTTATTGCTTTCCTCAAAATAAACAATTCAAAACAAATATATATTACTGTCCTATATATCTCTCCTGGCAACAATGCATCTATACTTGAAGATATCCTACATTGGATATCCATAACATTTCCACAAGAAGAAAATTTTACTAGGTGATATGAATGTCAATTTTCTGGACACAGACTCTAACTCCCCTACATCTAATATGAACTTACATGGTTTCACACAACTAGTTAATAGCCCCACACATTATAGCAAGAAATCAAATTCTCTATTACACTGGATCCTAGTATCAGACCTTAGCAAATACTCCACCACAGACACAGTGTCAGACTCTCCCAGGCTTTATGACTAGACATCTTACGCATCCAGTTAAACAAAATATTTATAAAACAACATGTAAAATAAGTTTAACCCAGAAATGTTCACTGCTTAACTATCATCTTTTAAGTGGAACTTCCTAAAAATCCACCCCTTATACAATGCTGTAATTGAATTCAATACAAATTTTCCAAATATCCTAAATAGCCTTGCACCTCCTATAAGCAAAAGACTGAAAAGAAATAATGCAATTTGGCTAACCAAAAAGAGTAGAACACTAATGCAGGATAGAGAAAAAGCATTTAACGAATGGCAAAAATATAAAACACTGCAACATCTTGAAAACTTTAGAATGGTTCGCAATTATACTAAAAAGCAGATAAATGAAGACAAAAAAACTATACTATAATAACATTCAGAATAATACTTAATGCAGCACTAAAAAATTTTGGACTTAAATTAAATAAATCTTACATCTCAGTCAAAAATTCAACCCAAGCCCCTATCCCGATAACTCACCACATGAAACTGCAATACACTTCAACACTTATTTTAAAGATAGTATAGCATATCTAACCAAGATTCCTCAACATCTAATCCCAACCCTGCCCAACAGCCACATATCACCACATCCACTTTCACCCTCAGATCTGTGCCCACATCTTATATAAAACTTCTCTTAAACAAACAAATCATGCTCTTCATCTGATGACCTTCCTAATGAATACCTAAAAATAACATTGCCTATCCTGTCTCAATCCTTATAAACAGATCAATCCAGAAATCCAACATTCCCTGTCTCTGGAAAAAGTCAAACATTATCTCTCTGCTCAAAGGAGGAAATTCAACAGACATTAATAATTTAAGACATATAGCAATCGTATCTCCCTTGAATCTTATCTCCACTTGCCAAAATACTTGAAAATGTATTCAAAAACAATAAAGACAATATCCTGCAGGAAAAACTCCTGACCCCCACACGACATAACTTCTTTCCTTTCTATAGTACAAGCACAGCCCTTCTGACCTATATAGATACTGTCAATAAAGCTAGAAATAATGGAAAACTAGTCTGTTCCTTATTTCTAGACTTGTCTGAAGCTTTCAACACAATTTGTCACCGTAAACTTCTTTTTCAAATGTCCTCACTAGGTCTCTCTCAGCCCACCCTTCTGTGATTCAAAAGCTACTTGTCCAATAGATAACAGTCAGTAAAATGGCACTCTATGCTCTCTCCTTACCTCCCAGTCATCACCGGTGTACCACAAGGCTCTGTCTTTGGTCCTCTCCTCTTTAACATTTTCACCAACACCTTCTATACTTTTATACAACAGCCAACCCTAATACAATACATAGATAATTTCTTTCTCATTGGCACATCTGACAACATTGTACATCTCCAAACAATTACTCAGGAATCTTTAACAGCCACTGAAACATGATTTTGTAACTCACAACTCATACTCAACCCAAAAAAGGCCAAATTATTGTTTTTTTTCCCCAAATCCCTCTCTCATGAAAAAGCTAAATTTAAAGTCCCATCTCTTGATAATACAACCACTTAAGTCACTTCTCATAGCAAACTATTAGGGGCGATAGTGAATAATAATCTTACATTCAACCTGCATATACAAAATTGCGTAAGAAAAGTCATGAAAAACTAGAGATTCTTTACAGATCCAAAAGTTTTCTTACCAATGCAATGAAAACATCACTTGCCAGTAGTTATCTCCTCCCCACTCTTCTATATAGCTCTCCCATCCTTACTAACCTCCAGGCTTCACAAAAATTAAAACTTGAACAGTGCTATAGCAAAGTTGCTAAATTTGCATTACATACCCCTTTCAGACCCCACCACTGTATAGCACTGAAAAGCATTAATTGGTTAGAACTGTCACACCAACTAACATATACACAGCTTCTTACCAGTTATAAAATGATCTAGCATCCATCTGCCTGTCCAGCACTAAAAAACATTCTAGCCAACTATGTTCCCAGTTGGTCACTGGGATCCGGTGACCAAAAACTCCTGTATGTCTACAAACTTAAGAAGTTTGCTGGGCATTGCCTGTACTCATACAAAGTTAAGGCCTGGAACCCCTTACCTGGAAACAGAGTTTCCTGGTAGTCAAATTTCAGTGAATAAATAAATACATTAAAGAAGTAGTCAAGAATGGCTGAATTAAATAAACAGACTTATGGGAAGAAGAAACATGGCTGGTACCATTTGTTAACATTAACTGCAACTGCAACATTTCTGTTAATGTATGTGTATTTTGCAGAAGTTGTTCCTATCATTTCATCATCATTTGCTAAAAGTGCATATCTTTCCATGTTGTTTTCTGCCCTTTTATTACCTTTCCAGGTTCCTCAACCTTCTACAGTGGCTGTGCCTTTTTTCATATTGGTCCAGATTGCTTGTTAGGTTATATGGCCTCAGCACACATATTCTTATGTTTTCAGTTTAAAACTGCGTATCTTTTTGATGAAATGCACCAACTGCTTTAGTAGTGGTCTGCAAATCCTAATGAATCAGTTGTCAATGTACTTTTCCACAAAAGATACTACACAAATAATTGTCTATATAGTATCACATTATCCTCTGTTTGTATTTTTCCATTCCAGACATGTGGTTTACATGCATGTACAGCACAGATGATCATTTGATCCCCTTGTTTACTCTCACTATCACACACCTGCTGCTATAACTGAGTAATTATAATATATCCCTTGTATATTTTCCAAAACAAATTCATTATATGCCAGAGAACCCGTTAAGAGTTGCTTATGTTGTTGAACACCCAATGAGTGTTACCCATATTACAGTAATGTAGAAAGCAATCTGCATACCTTGATTTCCAACAGGATGGCTATTTACACTGTCCAGTGGGACTAATGGCAAATTACCAGATCTCATAGTTTGATCCTATCATATACATAATGGTGTACGTTTCCTAATTATTAATAAAGATACATCAACAGTGCAAGAGCCTTCTGTGACATTGTGAGAACGAATATATCACGTGTAAACATCATATGGGTAGCTGTTCTGAGCTAGTACAAAATAGAACAAAATACACTGACCCCACTGACATTGCCAACATCTTGGCTGACAGGTTCAGTGCAAATCCCCCCCCACCACCACCTACAGGGCCTATTACTATTCCAGGGGATTGTGTAACTCCAATTATTACTGATACGTTGGTTAACAAGGCTCTAGCTAAAGCTAAAAACACTACCTCCATGGGACCAGATGGTGTCCCGGGCTGTGTCATACTCGAGCTCCAAAATGAATTAACCCCGCATCTGAATACCCTGTTCAGTCTCAGTCTATCGACAGGATATGTGCCCATAGAATGGCGCACAGCAACGGTGGTTCCCCTGCACAAGGGTGGGCCCACAACCAACCCTGGGAACTACCGACCAATAAGCCTGACCAGTCTGATCTGTAAGGCAATGGAGCGAATCATTATGGAACTCATAAATGGAGAGATTGGGAACCTCCAAACACTTGACCCCACATAGTTCGGCTTCGTCAAGGGCAGATCATGCTTCCTGAAACTGGTGGACTTCTTTGAGACAGTTACTCAGGCTATAGATAAGGGAAAGGAGGTACACACAGCTTACCTTGACCTTGCTAAAGCATTTGACATCATTCCCCATTCCGGTATTATTGATAAACTCACCAACCTGGGCATAAACCCTTACGTTACAAGATGGATCGTAAACTGGCTCTCAGACAGATCCCACAAAGTAAGAGCAGTGGGATCTATGTCCGAATCCAGACCAGTAAAGAGTGGTGTGCCTCAGGGCTCTGTCCTGGGGCCCCTCCTGTTTGGCATATACTTCTCTGAAGTACAAGCAAACACTGAAGGGCTGTGGCTGACCAAGTTTGCGGACGACTGCAAACTGGGTGCTATAATAGAGTCTCTGGCTGACATGGATATCCTCCAGAAGGGCCTTAATGAGACTGATGCATGGTGTCAAAGCCATGGTCTCAAGCTAAATGCTAAAAAATGTGTAGTAATCCCCTTTGGAAAAAACAGAGTACCCACGAACTACCACATAGGAGGTAACCCCCTGAAATCTGAAGTAGTAATAAGGGATCTAGGGACCCAAGTAGATAGTCAGCTTTCCTTTGATAACCATGTTGCTAAGGTGGTTAGAAAATCCTTCTATGTGACCCATCTGATCACAAAAGCGTTCACATCAAGATCTAAGGATGTAATGGTACCCCTCTACTTTTCCCTCATCAGACCCACTATTGAGTACCATGCACCAATTGGTATGTACCTGGCTAGGCATCTCCAGCAGCTGCAGAGACCACAGAGGTACCTCACTAAGAGGATTACTGAACTCAAACAGTTGCTTTCTGTAGCACGATTGAAAAAACTAAGGCTTTTCTCTGTTGCATACCACCTTCTCAGAAGTGATCTCTGTCTAACATACAGAGCCATGTCCAACCCAGAACTGTTGAACATGCTCCATCTTAGCAAAATCAAATCCACTCGAGCTACACGCTCTAGGGATATAAACCTCAGCACAACAATGAATAGAACATGCTGGAGGGATAGATTCCCTTCGCAAAGACTTCCTTTACTATGGATCAAGGTCCCGATCTACATAAGACAGAGCCCCTCACTATCACTCTTCGAGAGGAACCTAAACGAGTGGATGGGTAACAGAAAGTTCACACCAGAGATCATACCAACAGCTCTACTAGATAGGGGCCAAGGGTACTAGCTGCTAGATCAAGGGCCTAGGGAACTAACCAAAGGGGTGGTGAATACCACACAACATGGCTAGGCTAATATATGCCTTCGGGCAGATAGCCCAGTACCTACCTATGAACCTATGAACCTAAATCGCTGCTAATGATAAGCAGACCAGAGATCCGCTGTGGTGACCCCTAACCAGGAAAAGCCAAAAGACTTTTTTTTTTCGAGCTTTTTATTGCTTTCCTCAAAATAAACACTTCAAAACAAATATATATTACTGTCCTATATATCTCTCCTGGCAACAATGCATCTATACTTGAAGATATCCTACATTGGATATCCATAACATTTCCACAAGAAGAAAATTTTACTAGGTGATATGAATGTCAATTTTCTGGACACAGACTCTAACTCCCCTACATCTAATATGAACTTACATGGTTTCACACAACTAGTTAATAGCCCCACACATTATAGCAAGAAATCAAATTCTCTATTACACTGGATCCTAGTATCAGACCTTAGCAAATACTCCACCACAGACACAGTGTCAGACTCTCCCAGGCTTTATGACTAGACATCTTACGCATCCAGTTAAACAAAATATTTATAAAACAACATGTAACCTTTTTAAGTTTAACCCAGAAATGTTCACTGCTGAACTATCATCTTTTAAGTGGAACTTCCTAAAAATCCACCCCTTATACAATGCTGTAATTGAATTCAATACAAATTTTCCAAATATCCTAAATAGCCTTGCACCTCCTATAAGCAAAAGACTGAAAAGAAATAATGCAATTTGGCTAACCAAAAAGAGAAGAACGCTAATGCAAGGTAGAGAAAAAGCATTTAACGAATGGCAAAAATATAAAACACTGCAACATCTTGAAAACTTTAGAATGGTTCGCAATTATACTAAAAAGCAGATAAATGAAGACAAAAAAACTATACTATAATAACATTCAGAATAATACTTAATGCAACACTAAAAAATTTTGGACTTAAATTAAATAAATCTTACATCTCCGTCAAAAATTCAACCCAAGCCCCTATCCCTATAACTCACCACATGAAACTGCAATACACTTCAACACTTATTTTAAAGATAGTATAGCATATCTAACCAAGATTCCTCAACATCTAATCCCAACCCTGCCAAATAGCCACATATCACCACATCCACTTTCACCCTCAGATCTGTGCCCACATCTTATATAAAACTTCTCTTAAACAAACAAATCATGCTCTTCATCTGATGACCTTCCTAATGAATACCTAAAAATAACATTGCCTATCCTGTCTCAATCCTTATAAACAGATCAATCCAGAAATCCAACATTCCCTGTCTCTGGAAAAAGTCAAACATTATCCCTCTACTCAAAGGAGGAAATTCAACAGACATTAATAATTTAAGACATATAGCAATCATATCTCCCTTGAATCTTATCTCCACTTGCCAAAATACTTGAAAATGTATTCAAAAACAATAAAGACAATATCCTGCAGGAAAAACTCCTGACCCCAACACAACATAACTTCTTTCCTTTCTATAGTACAAGCACAGCCCTTCTGACCTATACAGATACTGTCAATAAAGCTAGAAATAATGGAAAACTAGTCTTTTCCTTATTTCTAGACTTGTCTGAAGTTTTCAACACAATTTGTCACCGTAAACTTCTTTTTCAAATGTCCTCACTAGGTCTCTCTCAGCCCACCCTTCTGTGATTCAAAAGCTACTTGTCCAATAGATAACAGTCAGTAAAATGGCACTCTATGCTCTCTCCTTACCTCCCAGTCATCACCAGTGTACCACAAGGCTCTGTCTTTGGTCCTCTCCCCTTTAACATTTTCACCAACACCTTCTATACTTTCATACAACAGCCCACCCTAATACAATACATAGATAATGTCATTCTCATTGGCACATCTGACAACATTGTACATCTCCAAAAAATTACTCAGGAATCTTTAACAGCCACTGAAACATGATTTTGTAACTCACAACTCATACTCAACCCAAAAAAGGCCAAATTATTGCTTTTTTTCCCCAAATCCCTCTCTCATGAAAAAACTAAATTTAAAGTCCCGTCTCTTGATAATACAACCACTTAAGTCACTTCTCATAGCAAACTATTAGGGGCGATAGTGAATAATAATCTTACATTCAACCTGCATATACAAAATTGCGTAAGAAAAGTCATGAAAAACTAGAGATTCTTTACAGATCCAAAAGTTTTCTTACCAGTGCAATGAAAACATCACTTGCCAGCAGTTATCTCCTCCCCACTCTTCTATATAGCTCTCCCATCCTTACTAACCTCCAGGCTTCACAAAAATTAAAACGTGAACAGTGCTATAATAAAGTTGCTAAATTTGCATTACATACCCCTTTCAGACCCCACCACTGTATAGCACTGAAAAGCATTAATTGGTTAGAACTATCACATATACACAGCTTCTTACCAGTTATAAAATGATCTAGCATCCATCTGCCTGTCCAGCACTAAAAAAACATTCTAGCCAACTATGTTCCCAGTTGGTCACTGGGATCTGGTAACCAAAAACTCCTGTATGTCTACAAACTTAAGAAGTTTGCTGGGCATTGCCTGTACTCATACAAAGTTGTTAAGGCCTTGAACCCCTTACCTGGAAACAGAGTTTCCTGGTAGTCAAATTTCAGTGAATAAATAAATACATTAAAGAAGTAGTCAAGAATGGCTGAATTAAATAAACAGACTTATGGGAAGAAGAAACATGGCTGGTACCATTTGTTAACATTAACTGCAACTGCAACATTTCTGTTACTGTATGTGTATTTTGCAGAAGTTGTTCCTATCATTTCATCATCATTTGCTAAAAGTGCATATCTTTCCATTGTGCTTCTGCCCTTTTATTACCTTTCCAGGTTCCTCAAACTTCTACAGTGGCTGTACCTTTTTTCATATTGGTCCAGATTGCTTGTTAGGGTATATGGCCTCAGCACACATATTCTTATGTTTTCAGTTTAAAACTGCGTATCTTTTTGATGAAATGGACCAACTGCTTTAGTAGTGGTCTGCAAATCCTAATGAATCAGTTGTCAATGTACTTTTCCACAAAAGATACTACTCAAATAATTGTCTATATAGTATCACATTATCCTCTGTTTGTATTTTTCCATTCCAGACATGTGGTTTACATGCATGTACAGCACAGATGATCATTTGATCCCCTTGTTTACTCTCACTATCACACACCTGCTGCTATAACTGAGTAATTATAATATATCCCTTGTATATTTTCCAAAACAAATTCATTATATGCCAGAGAACCCGTTAAGAGTTGCTTATGTTGTTGAACACCCAATGAGTGTTACCCATATTACAGTAATGTAGAAAGCAACGTGCATACCTTGATTTCCAACAGGGTGGCTATTTACACTGTCCAGTGGGACTAATGACAAATTACCAGATCTCATAGTATGATCGTATCATATACATAATGGTGTACGTTTCCTAATTATTAATAAAGACACATCAACAGTGCAAGAGCCTTCTGTAACATTGTGAGAACGAATATATCACGTGTAAACATCATATTAACACACTGCTTCATGACCAGTCTATTATGTTCAAATGTTATGCCATTTATACTCCAAGAAAATAACAAACTTTGTATCATGACAATGCACAGTAATTTCTGTTTATACTTTTTTTAATCATATAAAATTCCTAAATTTATAAAACAAACTACAGGTATCATGTATAAATTTACCTACAGCAAAATGCAGTTGCAAAGTTTTTTTTTCTTATACTGACTTATTTCAAGATCTGCCAGAATTAGAGGTACAGCTTAATTTAACAAGACAAGGTATACTTTATACTATGAAGATATTGCTTGCTATTTCTGAGGGACTTGAATGCATCATAAAAGTTTTGGTTTTCTGGTAAATATTTGAAGATTACTGTCTGTCAGTAATACCAGACATTAGAATTTCATATTTCTTATTGCTCAAAAAATAATTTTAAATGAAGCAGAGTAATATTTGAAAATTGCCCTGAATTTTAGGCCTTTGCCCCTCTCTCCCTCCCATTATTTCATTATTTTTAGCTTCGCTCATAATTCTTGAGCAATGGAGTTGAGAAGTATGCTTGGAGTTCAACTTAATTTATATAGAGAGGAAATAGGCAAATACAATTATTTGCAAGAAGTGGGATGTCAGACTGCTCAGTTGCTCTTTAGGTTATGGGAGTAACAAGAGTATCATCAGACACTGTGTTGTGAAGTAATATGCTTTAGCTCTGACAATGTGGTCTCCCTTTTGAAATTAATTGAATTTTCTTACTTTTCCTATGAGCTAACAAGACAGAAATGACTGAGAAGCAATTTCTAGATCACAGCTGAGCAAGCATGGAAATAATCTGAACTACATCTCACCTTATGTAAGCTTATTATCACAGTGGCTCTTCATCAATGGTGAAAGGAGAAAATGATAGTGCAGAGAATAATGGTCTCGCACTAGTGAAAAATTCCAGTACACAGCACTGTGATCACATATAAACCACTAGCTACAGGACAAATTACCAGTACAGCACACTGTCGTCTCACACAAATCATAAGCTACAGGAGAAAATCCCATTAGAAAGCAAACTGGTCCCACGCAAATCATGAGCTACAGGAGAAAATCCCAGTACAGGACACAGTGGTCTCACACAAGCAATGAGCAACACTATCTGCATTACAATGGGATGTGCATCTATGAATAATAACACGTGACTGTGAAGTTCGAAACTGACCAAACTATTCCCAGTCAAAACTGGAAAAGCTATTTTTCACAAACCATGTTCATGTGGGTCAACAAGATGTACTGTGATAAATGAACACAGCACCTTGCCAGGTGCATAGTGCTGCAGGATAAACATCTGACTATTACCCAGACAACCAACGATCAAGTAGTGTCCTGGGTGCTAGGACTGACATTGAGACAGAGAGAGAGAGAGAGTGAGTGGCTGAAGCCAGCTTACCCATCCTGAGGGAAGATGTGGCCAAACCTGTGGCAATGCTGCCATATTCAGTAGAATAAGGTACATAGCATGCAGTATATATGCTAGTAATAGGTACTTGACTATACAAGATTAAGTCCATGTGTTTGTTTTCATGGAGAGTGTGCAGGAATGCCAGCACTTACACAGACTTCATACCATGCCCTCTTATCTGTAAGCATACTAGTCAGCTGGTAGGGAAAGGCTTTCAGTTAGAAATGGAAAATCCTCTCATGCTTGCCTGGATGACAGCCATTCAGTGTTTGGCTTTTACCTTCGTGAAGGGAATAAATGGGCTCAGTCACAGTGTTGGAAGGGTATTCAGCAGATATGAGGAGAGAACAAGAAAGGTAAAGTACTTTTCCACAGTTTGTAAATACTGAAATAGTCTTGCTGCAATTCTTGTCATAGGGAAGTACCTCTCTATCTTATCCATTGTGAAAATCACTAGTATGGCCTCATAATTAGTCAGCTGTTTTCACCACACTGGAGCTATACCAATTACCAAAATAAACATCTGGGTCAACAAGACACAGCATATGAATTATGCAAATAAAATATCAGTTAGTGTTACTGTGGTAAAAAAGTCTATTACGGTGACTTAATAAGTAATCGGCTTTTCCTCACTCTTTGGGTTTTCATCAGATCAAACCATATTGCAAAATTAAAAAAAAATACTCTTAATCTGCAGTCCAAACCTTTCATATAACACAAACTAAATTTTATTCAGGATAAAATATTTGAGTCTGCTTAGATTTAAGTTTATTATTCAGGCACCAGTTCATGTGTAAGTCAAAATGCATTTCAATGTGAACATAAGAAATGGATGTGAGTTCATCCATTCTCAACTCTTTATAATACATGGTAAATGGTTTAGCATAGCAGCAACAGAAAACACCAAGCATTTCACTTGTTTGAGTGTTTGCTGAGGGCTAGCTTCCCACACGGTGTCATTTGTCATTGTCTTTTGTTGTTTTCTGTACTGGGTAACTTCAGTCAAAAAACACATTCCCTTGGTCTGAATCACTAAATGGGAAACTGGAAACAGATATATAACTGCATGGAAAATGCTTATGGCAAGCCTTATGACTTGATGTGCCGAAATAAAACTAAATGTTTGCAGAATGTATTTCTGGAATATAAAACACAGCTAAGAAAAAAATATATATTCAACAAATGTGCTTAAAAAAATGATAAGCAAGTCTCTCAGGCCTTTGATGGAGGTAGAAGTCCCTCAACAACATTGGTGAGTGGGTTTTAAATAAGATGGGAGGTAAGATGTCAAAGTTTAGTTCAGCTGTAGGACATATTCAGCCAAAAGTAGCCTACAAACATTAGAAAAATATTGGATTATAGTTTAGATATTGAATTGGTAAGGAAATAATCTGGTGTGTGCTTATAATAAATAATGTATTAATTATTAGGTATCCAACCATGTATTATCAGTAAACAAATGTAACTAGAAACTTCACTGCCCAGCTTTATAAGGTTGTTAAAAGGAAACAAAACTTCTCAGGGAAGTACTTAGTTTTTATTCATGGCAACAGTTTCTCCTTCATGATATGAATGTATTATTTGCTGTTAGACAGCCTTGCTCCTCATTTACATGTGGTTAACTCCATTTACATAATGTTTTACAGATTTACCATTAGTAAAAAAAATAAATCACTGTGTGGCAGATCACAGTTTACTGTTGTATTTCTTCCTCTATATCATTAGAGCAGAGGATGGGACAAAAAGTTTATTTATATGATGGACAGGACTGAGTGGTTCAGCCATAAATGTTTCAGGTCAGAAAGCAACTAATGCAGCTGAAATATTCTACAGATATCAGTGATGAAACTGCATTTCTGGGCTAGTATATTGAAGAGATGACTACTCTCATTAAAAAAATGTCCCTTGCATCACTTCCAAATGGAATACTTTCTTTGCCTGATCCTTCTGAATAAATATATATAGGTCAAGTAGAACACCAGCTATTTATAGTCTTTGATTATCGGTTCAGATAGCTCTGGCATTTTCACCATGGGTAGAAAGAAACAAGATGCCACTTTTCACATGAATTTTTGTTTTAGTACTAAGATTGTCGAAGTCTATAATTACAAAATGTTTTTCAGTAACAGCCGGTAGGGAGTGAGGTAAGATAGTCATGTGACTATCCTGCCTTCACGGTAGTCTTCCTAAATCTACCCATACTTTCTATGAATTATTCTCCCAGTCTTTGGCTTACAAAATATATCAAAATATAAATAATAGGAATCACTGTATTCATCATAAACACTCTGCAGTTACTGGGAGTATAAATACCATACTTTTCTTTCTGTCTTTCCCACACATGCATTGACTGAGTGGAGTACTGCTATCCATAACCAGACATGTAAAATTATAAGGCTACAGATGTATACAATGTAAAACTTAAGTTACAATGTTGGCACGCTTCTTTTTTCTCAACAAGTCAAAATTAAGTTTCTCCAGTAAATGGGATATACATAAAATGAATACCTGGAGTGATGATTTTACCGCTAATTATTGTAAATATCACCCTGAGTCTGCTCTGAAAATGGGACATAGGTCTAGTGTTGACAACCTAGTCAATAACAAGTAAACTAAAAGAAGGAAGCAATATTTTACTCTTATTAATATGCTTGGCAACTTCAAGAAGGTAAGTGTCTTGGAGAAGGAAAAAGTTTGTGGAAGAAGATAAGTCATTCTCTCTCTTTAAATGCCTTTGTTGAATCATTATATGCTTTCCGAAGTTTTATACCAACTACAGACACTTAATTTTGCCTTCAAACCACCTAAGAGACTACAATATAGAGGATTATGATCAGGTCGCCAATCATAACCTGCTTATTATATGATTGTGATATGGATGCCAATAAATTCAACTTGAGAGCAAATCTCAGCATCCATGCTGAGAACATGTAATTAAAGATTATGATAGGAGACCTGATCATAATTCTTATCTACACCATATACGACTAGTTACAGGAAACGAAAACATTAATGGCAGGATTCACGAAGCCTCCGTGTAAGAGATACAAGGCTTACACGGAGGCTGCAGTTAAACGGTGTGACGTCAGCATGTCATGCATATGCATGAGGGCATGCTGAATCACACCTAAGGCTAACACGGTCCGTGGAAGACAGTAGGGGGCATGTCCGTAGGCCGAGCCCTGCAAGCGGACACGCCCCCAGAAGAGTAAAAGTGCCCAAAGTAAACACCCACGACAGAGTCCATGGAAATGTGAATAAACACAACACAACACATGCCCCCACAGACTATGAACATAAAATATATAAATGAACATGTTATATATTTTTTTCTAAATTGTAAATATGTTTGACCGTGAGTGCGCTCATTTGCGCGGGCGTGCCCGTAGCTCAGCCACAGTTAGCAGTAAGTGGAAAAGCATATAAGATCTAACTATGCAAAGTAAGCCAAAAAGCAATAGCGTAGCAGTAGAGATGTCGGCTGAAGAGCAGGCAGTCATGGTTTGAGCCCCCACAACATCAATTTTTATTTTTAGTAAAATAAGCATGAAACAAGTCCCTGATATATGTACACATATAAAATGATATTTTATGTAAAATGTAATGAAATAGGCCATTTATTTTGAAGAAATGTGAGATAACAAAATAAGAAAAAATGCCAGATGTGCCTATAGCTGAGCTACAGTTTAACAAAGTGAGTGCATCTGCCAGTAGGTGAGCAGTGGTTTAACAGGTGCAAAATGAGTGCCCATAGGTGAGCAGTGGTTTAACACGCTGAAACTGTGTGCCCCTAGCTTAGCTGAGCATAAGATGCGTGCTGACAGCCAAATGAAGCGTAAACCAGCGTACCCCGTTTGCGCGGAGCTGCGCGCCGTGCCAACAAGCTAACCGACGGGCAACATTGAGCAAGCTGTAACAAAACTGCCTTTATGTAGACACACCCCCTAGCTTGTCTAGACAGTCATAAAATATAAAAAGCAGTGGCCAGGTTCGAGCCCAGGATACCATGCACCATAGTCAAGGTACTGAACCACTAAGCCATGACAGCTGTGCTTAGCAATGCAGCAATAGCAAATATATAGGAATGAATAGAAAGTGGAGCATGACAAAGCAGGTTTTGTGAAGTTGATACAATTCCAAAATGGCCAATCACAGATAAGTGCGGGAAGAACGGCATATATAAGCCCCATAGGCGGGAATACACAGCATAAACGATTGTAGAACTAACTTGCAGCCAGAATGTCAGGAGTAGGTGGGGGTAGTTGCTTTCGAGCACAGAGGTGGGGCATTGAGGAGTCCAGATATATGGTCTGGCTCCTAGTCCACAATCATGAGGCCCAACTCATGCAGGGCCAGGTCCTGTGGGGAGCATATAGGGCTGAGGCGTGGGACCAGTTGGCTCATGATCTCACCAGTGCCACAGGGATTCCAAGGACTGGTGAGCAGGTCTGTCACCACCATGTGGACCTGAAGAGACGTAAGCAGGACCAATTGAACCTTTGGATCCAGGAGGCCCGGCAAATGCCCAACGCCCCACTACTGAGTAAGTTACATTTAATTATGTATGTAAGACATTAAACTAGCTGATATGATGGAGATGTGTATTCCAATGTTACTTCATTTATATTACAGCTGCAGATGTCCGTTCTGCGAACCGCAGATCCTATGGTGATAGGCTGGTGCGGTTGCGCCACCAGGCAGGTCAGTAATCCTCTCCCAGTAACTGTAAAGAAATATAAAAGTATGACAGCTAGCAAAAGAGTGCAAACTGTAAAAGTGCAGTCAAATTTTTAAGTAATAAAAATTTTTGCAGTTA